>NW_015386641.1:621279-736431 GCF_001527695.2 Protobothrops mucrosquamatus | reverse complement strand
AAGCAGGAGGATGGAGAGATGGCTGAATGTGACACAAACGCCCAAGTCTATCAAGACCTTTGGAGCTAGAAATCTAGATTCCAAATCCTCTCCACAGATATTCATGGGTGAAAACATCTATCATAAACCTCATAGATTAAGAAAATGTGACTCTAGACTCTTTGTAAAGGGAAATACGCCAACATCTGCCTCACATCTGCAGAAAGAAAGGTAGAGCTATAAGTAATTTGGACCTACAAGAGAAGCTAAAAGCAATATGAATACATATTGACTTACAACTTGACTTACAACTATTTCTTTAATAACTGTCCTTGACTTACAACTATTTCTTTAATAACTGTTTACAACAGCAGAGAAAAAAGTTACTTATGATTGGTCCTCACACCTGCAACCGTTGCATCATCTTCACAGTTACATCATCAAAATTTGGATGCTTGGCAACCGACATGTCTTAGAATCATGTGTTCGCCATTTGCAACTTCCCCAACAAGCAAAACCAAGGGAGGAAGTCGGTTTTACTTAATCACCGTTTGATTCACTTAACAATTGCAGTGATTCACTTAACCACCATGGGAAAAAAGGTCATAAAATTGGCTGCAACTCACTTAACAATCGCTTTGCTTAGCAATGGAAATTCTGATCATAGTTGTGATTGTAATAAAACTGCGAGAGGGTTTAGGCATAACAATTACATGGAGAAAATAATTCTTTATAACCTTGCCCAGGGGTAGACAACCTTGGCTCTTTTATGACTCGTGGACTTCAACTCCCAGAATTCCTGACCTTGCCTAATATGCTATCCTGCTAGCTGGGAATTCTGAGGTTTGCAATTCTTACACATCCTCCAGTTGAGCTCTATAGGGGCAAAGGTTTTCATTAAGGAATCTTCATATAAAGAACCTTGCCATCAAGAAAGAATTAAAACATTTATTGGGCATAAATATATTACATATACACTACAGATAAACAGTTTACATACATAGCGTAATATCTGCAAAAATCTATACATTAAAATTGATATGGCAGTTTTAATACAATGCATATGAAATAGTTAAAATTTACAAGAAAACTTATGATTATTTATTTCAAAGTTGAAAAGCTTGGAATGTATGTCCTACAAGTGAGGTAAAAAAAATAAAAAGAAAAACAACTTTTAATTTTCTTTTTCAATTTAAATTGTGCAAGAAAAATGTTCAGAAACATTCAATTTTAGGGCACTTTTCCATGATAAACAGTGATTACTCATCTATTGTTGCTGACAAAACATGATTAGAAAACTACAACATTTCAAGTTCATAAAGGACAAAGGCAGATAATATAAAAATGTTTCTTTTTCTTCTTAAATAACTTCTTAAAATACTTTCCCCATATTGTATTTTTTTTTTTACAATTTCTTTACACAAAACTGGGGACAAGGGAAATTGATTTCACACAGCCGATACTGACTGGGCCAGAAAAGACATATAAGGTAATAGAAAGCAATTTCTTTCTTTCAATAAACTGAAGGTTATGGAAATTGAAACAGGAATGGGTGGAATTATCTTTTACAGAATGGTTGCATTAGAAATTGAAAGGGGTTACAAGATAACCAATGATATCTGATTCAATCTAACTTGGCAAATTAAAATGCATTGGCATGTATATGGTACGTATACACAAATGGGGGGAGATGTGGAATCTTCAATAAAAATATGAAACACACCTGACCTTTCTTCAGATCACTTTTCTTTAATCTTGCACAAAATGACTTTTTTTGTCTAAACGCATGAATGGTTGGCTCTGGACTAAAGAAGCAATCCTATCTTCTCCTCATGATGGTTCATGGGAGCACTAGAAGTTGGTGAACTTCCTTATTGCTGGAGAGAATGATGTCTTTTAAGAGACATTTACTCTGGGTAGGATTAAAATGGTCCCTCCCAGGATTGGTGTTCTGCCAACAATGAGACCCACAACCGAGGGCAGTCTCCAGGTTCCTAACCTTCCTTCCTTATTTATTGGCTGAAGATTATACACTTCTATCTGAGATGGTTGTCCTGTCCCACCGAGCACAGCTTCAGGAAGGAGAAGCATGGAATGATAAAGAAGGAGGGGGACACCCACCTAGCCAGACAGATCAGCCAAATCAAATCTGGTAATCAATAGGGTGACAGATGTTGCACCAGATCACCCTCACATTTATCCACTGGATTTATATGGCTGCCCATCTATCTGAGGAACTCTGGGCAGTGAACAAAAAAATTACATTACAACAAAAATCAACTTAAACCCCACTGAGACTCAACAAAAATACAACCTGTTAGACATATTCATCCATGGTGGAGCTCCCAACTATTACCCACTCTCCCTATGTCTTCATCACTTTGCAAAAGGCCATCAGAACTACAATTTAGCTCAAAAGAGTTCATTATTCTAATCCATCAGCTGGTGTAATTAACTCTCTCCCTTAAAGGGAGAGAAAGTATTGATCTTGAAACCAGAGGGCTAAGGGCGCTGATTGGCTCTGATGGGAATCTCCCTCCACTTCCTGCAGACAAAGTTGTCTTCTCCTCTTCTCCTGACCCCTGGCATTAGCCCCACTGAAATCAATGGGAAAAGTTCCAGCTAAAGGACTTATGCTTCTATGACTGGCCAACATGACTGGCTTTGTCTGCAAGCTTTGAGAGCATGTGCAGCAAGTTTCTTCTCTAATCGAAAATGGTAAGGATTGTTATGGCAGTGGGCTGATAATCACAAGGCACGGTAAAAGTGACAACAGCTGTTTTACAAAGGTGTGGCTTTCCAAATGGATTGCCCCCGATCCAGAAAAATGGAAAGGGTTTCAGAACCATGACAACGAACAGGTTTCCGATGACTCCTAGTTAATTGTTCCCAATGATTGAAAGGAGATCGAAGCCCAGCTAATGCTATCTACATTCTTTAAAATTTTGCTACCTTTTTTAAAAATAATTTTATATTTGAAGACAACCAAGTATTATATAAAAGGAATAAAGTTGAATTAAACAATGACAACAATACCACATTTGCCAAGGCCAAAACTGGAGCCGGCGAGAAGAGGAGATTTAAAAAGAAGAAAATAGCTCCATATCATTTGTTTGCTAGGCAAATATGCATACTAACATTAGGAAAGAAAAAATAAAGAACCTTTGTACTAGTTTGCTACATCAAGAGAGGCACACAGAATAATCAGTTTCAAACTATTATTTCAAAAGATGCTTATGATTTTTTTTTTTTGGCTACATGTAAACTTTGAAGATGATTGTTCTCAATGTACCGCAGATGGAATGGATGTGGTCCCCGCATGGTATTTATTTGCGTGCAGGATATTTGGGTACATTTTTATTCTTCTTTTTTTTTTTTGGCAACTCATAAACACTCCCATTTTTAAACATACAATATACTATAAGAAGGTTAATACTAGGAATGGTGCTGGGAAATGAAAACATTTTACCTAAATTATACTTACATAAAACAAAATAGAAAAATAGTATGCTACTAGGGGTCAGAGGGGAAAGGGGAGAGATTTAGTACATAAGTACACTTTTTATTTTTACAATAAATAATGTGATTGCACTTTAATTGGCATTTTAAAGTACTGAATGCAGTATATAGTATAAATAATCCTAAAACAAAAATAATGTTGGTTTCCCCATTACTTTGGTTATGGGGATGAATGAATAGTACAGGACACTGTGTCGTAGCAAAGGAAGGAAGGGAGGAGTCTCTGCGAGTTTTAACTCCGCTAGTTGTCACTGCCTATAGGGGGCAGTGCTCATCTCTGTTTCAAGGCCGTTGAGCTAGCGCTGTCCAAAGACGTTTCTGCGGTCACGTGGCCAGCATGACATCACAGAGTACTATTTCCTCCCCACCGAAGTGGTACCTATTTATCTACTCGCATTTGCATGCTTTCAAACTGCTAGGTGGGCAGGAGTTAGGCGAAGACGGGTACTCACCCAACTGCAGGATGCTCGGGTCTCAAACCCGGGCTGTTGGCTTTCCAGCCAACAAACCCAGCATCTTAACCACTAAGCCATCGTGCCGCCCTGTATGATAGCAAAACAGAAAACCAAAAAAAAAACACAAAAAAACAAAGGACAATGCAAGCGAAACCCAAAGGAGATCAAAAATATACAGAACTATTTGTTTGTTTGAATGCAAGGGTACACGAAATCTGGGACACAATTCACGGGGAACTCTTCCAATTCATGCAGAGCTAGATCAGGAACTACCGGATCACATTTTTTTTTTGTTTTCCTGCACAGGCTTTAAGGAAAGAGTGCACATTTTATTTCAATTGACTTAAAAAAATTAAATAGAGCTGATATGATTACTCCCCCAGTCCCTCCCTATTCCAGTAGTTAAAAAAACTAACATTGAAAATCTCTGCAGGGGGCCTTTTATGAGGCTTTGTGGGAAGGGCATAGTGTTGTGCACCTCTGTTTAGTGCAGTGTTTCTCAACCTTGACAATTTTAAGGCATGTGGACTTCAACTCCCAGAATTCCACAGCCAGCAATGCTGGCTGTGGAATTCTGGGAGTTGAAGTCCACATGCCTTAAAATTGTCAAGGTTGAGAAACACTGGTTTAGTGGAAGTGAACTCTGTAGCAATGCTTCTCGAGTTGTAACAGCACAATCTGGGAGAGGTTCCTAGTAAATTGTAGCTCTGTGCATTTCCACGTGTAATTTACTTTGCACCTCCTGCTCAATATCCCTGAGGCACTTAGAAGTCATAAAAATAACCCACTGATTCAAAGCATTTTTTTTCTTAAAACAATAAGAATAACCAAGGGATTTGATGGACTGAATGAACATGCCTTGGCAATTGATGTAAAAGCACATACAATGTCCCAAACAAGAATGACACTAGGTTTTCAGTGGACCACACCTGATCCTTATGATATGAACACTAGCTGAAACTAGAGCTGGGTGTCAAGATGGCAGCTGCTGCTGAAACCAGCTGCTTCACATCTCCTCTTTGTCATCTCCTTTTGGCCATGGCCACTAAAGGAATCTCCAAAATTTGAGGGCCAGTGAGCATTCCTGGAATTTTGAGTGTGGAATAAGGGCATTCACAAACTATAGTGGCCAATTGTAATATATTAATTTGCCTGAAGATAAAGCCAGCATGGGTATGTAGCCAGCAGCCATTCAATGAATTTCTGGAGAACGTCTCAGAGGCATTCCTGGAAATACCAATAATGCTTGAGGTTGATGCTTTGTAACACAGCACTGTTACGCTTGTTTTGCTTTACTATTACAATGCGCATAGTGTGTTGTCATGTGAACTATGGTGTCCCTCTCACCATCACTTCTGAAGGCAGCAGCTAATGAAATCGAAGAGGGAAATGAATGGATATTACATGACATATTTTGTAATAGGAGATGCCATTAAGAAGAAAGGAGAGGAGGAGAAGGAGATGGAAGAAATGGCACCTTTTTATGTCAGCTCTACTTACAGTATTTAGCATCTGAGGTGTCTATATGAATTTACCATGTTTTTTCCAAAACTGAAATGCAGATGGACCTTTTTCTTACAAGGCTGATTGAGAGTTTGCTTATGATAAAAAGTAACAATCTAATTTAAATAGCAAAGGCAGCAAGCTTTCGCCAGTTATAAACACATAAGATCACGATGAATATAATAAATCTAGTGATTGGATTAAAAGTAAGTTTATATACAAAGGCAAACAAACTAGTTAAAAGCAGCTTTTCTTTAAACAAAATAAAAACAGCTGAACATGAGAATAACTATTGCACAATGCCCTCTTAAATTTACTGCTATAAAATAAAGAAAATGGTAGAATGGTAATGCTTTTCCATTGATAAAGCTATCTGGGTTATCAGATTTGTTATACAGGAATTTATAGCGCGCAAACAGCTTGAATAAAATGTTTACAATTCAAAGAAGACTTTAGGTTGCAAGATAAATTATCGGGATTGAAATGTGGTAAAAATACAGTTGATTACATAATTGAGATTAATTTTCCCCCCATGGGGATAACGCAAAAACAATGCAAAATTTGTGGTATGAGGGTTGAAGAGAAAATAAATGTAATGAATACCATATGTGATATTTATAATTAACGACTTGTGCAACAGATGCATTGCGGAATGCTTAGCTGCAATGCTATTACATAATGATGGGTAAGTCTTGCAAATTCAGAGGAGCTTAAAGCGGTTATTCTAATGTAATAAACTTGCAACTTAAAGACTGCAACAAGTTTAGCACTAAGGCAAAAACGTGAAGGCAAACTGGTTACATTTCTACATTCTGAAAATAAAAACTAGTTAAGTGAATAAAATCACAGGAGCAGGGCAAAGAACATCCAAATGTTAAATATTTGTTTTGGTCTCTGGCTTGGATATATTCAACCATTTCCTAACCTTGAATGTCCAAAAGGTGCACCTGAATGTCGATTTTTTATTTTCTAAATAGGACTGTCATTCCCCCCGCCACCCCTTAAAAAACGACGACGATAAACCAGAAAAAAATGCACTGAAAAAATAAAGAGGACTATCTGAATAAAACATATTGATTATAGTATGAAGCATTAATTAAAACGATACCTCAAATATTTGTGTTGAACTCTCTACTTCATAAACAAATACTGTAGTATAAAAGCAAATAAGATAGAGACGCTTGCAAAGCCGAGGACTAAGAGGGCTGCAAACTGTTCATCAGAAGGCATCATACATTTAGTCTTGGGGTCATCGGTTCTTCCCAGTTCCCCAGTAAGCATTAGCTCACTCCGCTGGAGAATAAAGGCAACAGAAGTGCTGAAAGGTCCATTAAGTTCTTGTGAGGTATCCAAGCATCGGCGGCAAACACACACGCGAAATCTATAATCTGTGTTCACCTGAAGGCCTGAGATTTGGTACGTTGTCTCGTCTCCCTTGTACACCTTGAAGGAACAAGAAGCGAGGAAAGAAAATTTAGGTTGCACAATAAATTGTTATGAAGCTTTAAGTCAAAACTCTTCAGAGTGGAAGGAGCTTTGCTTAAAATTGCAGCACACGCTGTCTCAAAGTTGGCTGAGCTCCTGGAGAGAGAACATCTGGAGAGAAAATCCCCAAGGTGCTTTTCCAAAAGGCAACTGGACTTTCTTGGTTTTTTCCTTGAAAAGGTTTCACTTCTCATCCAAGAAGCTTCTTCAGTTCCGAATTTCTTGAATGAGAAGAAAAACATTTTCAAGGAAAACCCAAGGAAGTCCAGTTGTTGCCTTTTGGAAAAGCATCTTTGGATAGAGGACTGAGAATCTCCACAGACATCTGGAGAGAAAAGTTTCATTTCAGAAAAATGAATTTGATAACTAGACAGAGTAGTCCTAGTCACGAGAAGTGCTTTATTACCAACTTTTAATGACCTTCCTAAAAACCATTAAGATAGGAGCTATTGAGATTTCTTGGGACATGGGAAGCAGCTACTGAGATGACTTACTTCCATGGTCCCTGTGATGACATTTCCTAAGAGAAGGAATACAGAGTAGGCTGCACTATTTGAATTTGTTGGAACGGTCTAAACAATTGGAAGTAGAGGTCATGCAGTGGCCAAGTATATATAGCTTCCAAATGCTCTTCAAGGGCAGCCCAATTGCAATATTCCAAACAAGAGGTGATTAGGGCATGAATGGACTGTCAGAAGAGCCTCCTGTTCCAAAAGAAGTTGTAGGTGGCACTCTTTGCACACATTACTATACAACCACTAGATAAGGAAAACACACACAGTACATATTTTAACATTTCTCCAGTTATACCATCTACACCTGCAGCCTTGCCATTTTTCAACATTTATTCTTTTCTTTTCATTCTTTTTTTCTTTGACACCAAGATGTATAGAATTTAATTCAACATACCATGATCAACCCTATTTAAGTGTTTATCATTTATCCTTCTAGCATTTGCATCCTAAAATCTTTTCATTGCTTCTCTGCTGTGACCCCTTGTTTTACTTCATGACAAAATGAAGATATGGGTACACCAACACTGGAAGTTTTTAAGAAGAGACTGGACAGCCATTTGTCTGAAATGGTATAGGGTTTCCTGCTTGAGAAGGGGAGTAGACTAGAAGACCTCCAGGGTTCCTCCCAACTTTGTTATTCTGATTGTCATCTCCATCATCTTCGTTTTCTTTCCCTCTTTTACTCTTAATTGTTTAGAATTATTCTTAATTGTTCCTTGATCTGACTATACTCACTGCACGTATCTTGTTGTCTATACACACATTACACAATGTATTTCACTATTCTTGAATATGCATTTTTTGTATAGACAAACACCAGCGATAGAACGGAGTGTTATAATGTGAAATACGTAATTTTTGCCCTCTTTATAGATTTGTAAAAATTTTAACTTCCCACTGCCAAGTTAAAAAATTAACAACACATGGCAGTGTACAATATAACAATTACTAAATATTGCTTGATCCTATCATACAGTAGCCATACAAATATTTCCACCTTCCTAGGTAGACAAACAGGAAACATAACCAGTTGGGCAAATTCTGCTTTATGTAATATAGGCTACATACAAGGCTAGATTAACCGAATCTTGGAAGTAAATCTTCCACTGTATTTTTTCCCAGCATGAGAAATTAGGGAAGTTCATTTCTAAGTCTCTTTCTCTGTCCATTATGTAATTATGAACTATGCACTCTCTTATCAGATTGTTCCCTAGAAAGTATTCCTTCCTGCACCCCAGCACACCCCACCCCCAAGGTTGTTTCCACATACCACTGCAATTTTTGCCAGTGCAATTCCATTCTAAAATGCAGTCTAGGTCACCACTCAAAATTTCATCCCAAATTGTCATCTATTTCTTTTTCCTTAAGTAGTGAAGGGCATTTGTGAGATAGCAATGTGATGTATGTTTTCTATCACTGCTCCATATTATGAATTGCCTCAATACACCAAGTTAACATAAAATTAGCAGAAAAGTATATATATAGATAAAAACCATTATTTCTATACCTCAGCTATGAAACAAATGCTCCATTTAAGTAATACACCTGGAAATGCAAATAAAAATTAAGACCCAAAATTCTGTAATTGCAAACCCAATCCAACTCTATTAAGGCTACAACTGGGGTGCAAAACCTGGGTGAACACCAGGTGGCAGGAGAGATACATAGAAAAATCTAACTCTTAGCTGCCATCAAGTGGTCTTCTGAATTTAGGCAGCCAGGCTATGGTAATTCAACATCTATCGATATAGCTTCCACCCAATAATTTATTTTAACCAAGACTACCACCCAGGAGTGATCTTTTAAATTGTGGCTTTGAAGTAAAACTGTGATAGTGGAAATGTACTGAAGAAAGAATAACACTTCAAAAGCTGACTCAATTATTTTGTGCCAGATGGAAAGGTGATTATCCTTCAATAATGGTGATCAAACTCTGGCAGAGAAAGGACCAAAGTATCTTTTTCCATTAGTCTGCTGTGATTAAACAATTGCCAGCTCTAAGCTACACAACACAACATGACAAATAGGGACTCTACAGCAAAAATATTAAATCTCTTCCTCTCAGATCCTATTATAATAGTTTTATGCTCCAAATAAGATAAGCTCCCTGCAGTCAAATAGTTAGAAATTTGCATGTGTAATCCATAAATTGCCATAATTACAAAGATGGAAAAAGGATACCCTAAATGCATACTTAATATGCCTCAAATTTGAAAATCATTTATTATTGTAATGGATAAACGGCTCCTTTTATTCAAAAATTACTGAAAACAGCTGTAAACAGCTGTAGGCACATAAGCCGGTTAAAGAAATAACAATGAGACAATTTCATGATGATGCATAACTTTATTTTATTTTTATTTATGCATATTTCATATTTTGAAATCTCCCATATTCATCAGAGATTTACCTATAGTGCCATTTTTATCCCATCTCCCTAGATATTTCACCAGTTCACTAAACAAACAGGAAAACTATATTCAATGGTACGTGAGCCAATAAATGAACTTGCATAAAGCATGACAAGGGGTATTCAGAGTTGGATGGTAGACATAGCCAAAGCAGTAGCTTTATTGACAATCATGTTTTAAAAGGAAATGTCTTTCAAATAGACATTATTTTGATCTCAATAGTGAACCCG
The DNA here is from genome assembly GCF_001527695.2 of Protobothrops mucrosquamatus. Classification (NCBI taxonomy): domain Eukaryota; kingdom Metazoa; phylum Chordata; class Lepidosauria; order Squamata; family Viperidae; genus Protobothrops; species Protobothrops mucrosquamatus. Next base: position 726,334 of record NW_015386641.1, on the reverse strand, counting down.
TTTGTCCATGAAGCCCCAAAGGATATAAACAAACAGTAGTTAATTTTGTATGCCCGGAGGCCCCCAACAGCATTACAGATAGTCCTCAACTTACAACTATTAATTTAGTGACCATTACAAGGGGACTGAGGGTAGAGTTAGCTGGAACTGCGGTGTTGCTGGGGCTCTACTGAGGGCCCAGGACCGGCACACGCAGCTCTAGCTGATCAGCACTGTGTGCATTGGCCAGCTGGGGAGTGGGTAACTGCATGGGGGAGTGAGACTGGGGTAGTGACTGACACTGGAGCTCACCGTAAGCCCCAGAGAGGTGCACTCAGAAGAGAAAAGGAGGAGGAGGAGGGAGAGAGGAGAGGATATAAAAGGAGGAGGTTTTGGGAAAGAGAGAGAGAAAAAAGACGATGGGGAAAGAGAAGGGGACGGGGAACAGAGAGAGAGGGAGAAGAGGAGAGGCTTCTGTGAGACAAGCAGAGGGATCAACAAAGGAGTAGAGGCTGTGAGAGAGAGAGAAAGGAGAGGGAGAGAGGAAGAAGGGCCGGCCAGCCACCTGACCACCAAGGTAGTGGTGCATATTACTAAATATAGATAAATTCAGCATATGTTCGTCAGTGCAAAGGGAAAGTGATTCAGCAAAGGAACTGCCACCAAATTAAAACTGGTACGTTTTCCTTCTTTTTTGGTCATCAAGTTTTTGACACCTTGCTAAGCACTGATGGTACTTGAATACTGTCAAGTCCTAAAAGTGGTACAATCTGTGAAAAGGTTGATAACCCTGCACTAGGACCCCTGGTGGCGCAGTGGTTAGAATGCAGTACTGCAGGCTAGTTCTGCTGACTGCCGGCTGCCAGCAGTTTGGCAGTTCGAGTCTCACTGGCTCAAGGTTGACTCAGTAGTGAACCCGTTGACTCAGCCTTCCATCCTTCCGAGGTTGGTAAAATGAGGACCCAGATTGTTGGGGGCAATATGCTGACTCTGCAAACCATTTAGAGAGAGTTGTAAAGCACTGTGAAGTGGTATATATAAGTCTAAGTGCTATTGCTATTGCTATACTTAATAACTAGAGTAAGAAATGTAGTAAAATGGGGCAAAACTCACTTGACAACTGTTTTGTTTAGCAATTGGAAATGCTGGACTCAATTGCGGTCATAAGTAGAGGATTACCTGTATTTTAGTCTGTCTCAATTTTTGGAAGGATTTCTGACACTAATACTGGCAACCTGATTTAAGAGACTTTGACAAATAGTTTTGCCAGAGAATTAAGAAGAATTCATCTATCTTAGCTATCAAATCCTCACTCATTACACAAAGGTATTGTTAAAAATTACCTTGGCTTGTATTGAAAGTTTTGTCTATATAGAGGTGGCTGCTTAGTAACCAGAATTTGTTCAACTAAGTGCATCTGTGCAGCTTAGTTTTAAAGATGCTGAGATTGTAAAGAAACTGAATTCCACTTCAGACAGCCAGATTTCAAATGAATATATCCAGATAAGCAGAAGTTCAACAAAGGAATCCCTGGATATTTTACTTAATAAGTTGTTTTCGAGATTTGTATCTATGTTATCCATGCAAGATTTTATGATTTGCAGAACGGACTGTAAATATCTAACAGCTTTAGTTACAGGTCAATGTGGTTTCTTAAGGTTTTTGTTTTTTTTTAAAAAAATATAGGATTTCTCAGTGACTAGTAACAATCCTATCTCATGCTTAGGAAATGAGTCAAAGCACAACCCACACTTTATATTCCTTATACCAGGGGTTTCTTTAAACTTTTTTTCTCTCACACCCCTTCCTACTTTCAACCTGTGTGAACCAACTTGTGTGAATGAATAGCTATCTACTAGTGTTTTCAGCTAACAAAATAAAATAAAATTAAAAAAAAAACAGCCACTAAGCTCAGGAAAAAATCACCTCTAATGCATGTTACAAGGTCTCAATTTTTTTAAATTTAATGTGGCTGATTATATTTGAAAGCCCACCTGCTTATTACATATGCCCTCTCCGACAGCTGAAAGCGTGATCATCAAGCAATTATCATGCTAACAAAGCAGTGCATCTGTAGATAAAGTCATGCCAAAATCTGTTTTTTGGCTACACAAATATGCCCGGAAACTTTCTTTCTGTTTCCAGCAGGGAAGAATCCTAAAGAAATTTCTTTTCAAGCTTGTTCTCTAATTTTGTTCTCAAAATAAATTTGCCTGTTGTGTTGCTTTATATTAGCTCAGGACAATGGCTAAGATGGTTTTGGAAATCATTCACTATACTTGGAAAAGTAAAATAGGAACAATTTTATTTGAATTATCTCTCCTGGATTTATAACCCACTATTAGCTGTGCAGGGGGCAAATTTTGTGTGGCTGCAATGAAAATAAAACAAAAATGGTTGAACAAGTAATTGGTTTAAAAAAATTCTCACTTTTATCCCCTATTATGTTTAGATAGTTATTTTCTTTTAATTAATAAGTTGCTAGGGGATATTTAGTCTATATTATAGCTTTTTAATTTTTAAGTTATTTTTACTTGGCTAGGCAATATACTAATATAGAAATAGAAATGTGAATGTAATATCATCATATGATTTGTCTTTTAGTATATGCTGTATTAATTAACTTCATTCTGTTACTGTTCTTTTAAATTTGCTGAACATTGACTGAATAAATAAAATAAACGCTAAATTCTTAAAATCTAAATATGCCATAGAGCTTTGTCCAGCAAAGTTATGGTTCCAATCAATTTTATGGATCTTCATATAGCACAGTCATTTATTTTTGGTTTATATAGTTGTCTGTCCCACCAAAGTGATTCTGGGCAGTGAACAAGGTACAAAATTCAGTACCAATAGAGATAAACAAAAGTATAATTTAGAAAGAGGTGTCCAATGTCCTGCCAGATGATATTTTTTAATTGACAGAATTTGAAGCATGGCTATCTTTGTAGATCCAATAGGGCAGCAACAGACAATTGGAGAAAAGGTGGTCCTTCACATATTCTGTTCTCATGCCACAAAGGACTTTAAAAGTACCAAGTAGTTTTTAGAAGGACCTCATTTTTTAAAAAAAAAATTCAAAAAAAGGGGTGTCCAACCTTGGCAACTTTAAGATTTGTGGACTTCAACTTCCAGAATTCCCTAGTCAGCATGGTGGCGCTGTAGTTAGAATGCAGCATTGCAGCCTAATTCTGCTGACTGTCAGCAGTTCGATTCTGATCGGCTCAAAGTTGACTCAGCTTCCAGCCTTCCAAGTTTGGTAAAATGAGGACCCAGGTTGTTGGGGGCAATAGGATGATTCCGTAAACTGTTTAGAGAGGGCTGTAAAGCATTGTGAAATGGTATAGAAGTCTAAGTGCTATAGCTATTGTTTAAAGTTGCCACGGTTGGATACACCTGTTTTAAAATAATCCCATGGATGTGAAGGGGGAGAAGACAACAGTAACATTAAAATAATCCCATAGATGTGAAGGTGGAGAAAACAACAGTAACATTAAAATAATCCCATGGATGTGAAGGGGGAGAAGACAACAGTAACAAACTTTTCCAGGAAACTTTGAAGATATACCACTTACAGTACATTTCAGTAAGTCTTGCCAGAATTCAACTTCACCTCATTTCACCCTATTCAAAAATTCTTTCCTAGAGAACAGCCCCTTGTTTTTTGGATATATTTTTGAGAATCAAATATGGGTTCTTTTTGAGGGAAAGATAAACAGCTTTAATCACAAGAGTCTTCATTATTTGGATAGTAGCATTTTGCTTGGAATTGCCAGCTGTGCACTGTATTTATCAGTGTTTCCCATCAATATACACTAAACTTATTTATGCATCTCAAGCTAAATTAGCAGAAAGGAAAATAATTTTACTACAGAAAGAGAATAATAATAATAATAATAATAATAATAATAATAATAATAATAATAATAATAATAATAATAATAATGTTGTTTCTATTAAATGTGGACTTTATAGACTGTATAAAATGTTTTATAATGAAGTAGTGATAGTAGTGTCTGCTGGATACTAGTGATAGTAGTATAGGTGGTCCTTGATTTACTACCACAATTGAGCCCAAAATTTCTGTTGCTAAATGAAACATTTGTTAAGTGAGTTTGCCCCATTTCACAACCTTTCTTGCCACAGTGAATCACTGTAGTTGTTAAATTAGTCAAACTGTCAAGCTTCCCCATTGACTTTGCTAGTCAAAAGATCACAAAAGGTAAAAGCATGACCCCGGGACACTGCGACTGTCATAAATATGTGTCAATTGCCAAATAACTGAATTTTGATCATATGATCATGGGGATGCTACAATGCTCATAAGTGTGAAAACTGGTCATAACTCACTTTTTTTAGTGCTGTTGTAACTTTGGACGGTCACTAAACAAACTGTTCTAAATCGAGGATTACTGATAACTGCCCCACGATATTTCAGTGATATTTTTCTTATATTAATCTTCCATCAACACAGAGGACTCTAGTGCAATTTGGTGATCTTCAGTTGTGTATTAACACGAAAATAATGGACACTGTTTTCTCATATCAATCGAGAAGGATCCAGAGATTTCAATGGACCAACAGTGGATCATGATTTAGCTAACTAATGTAGCTGTTAAAAATGCCAATTTAATCCTGTGCCACATTAACAATAAACACAGAAAGTAATAGTTCAATTGTATTCTGCTATGCTTAGACCATTCTTGAAAAAGTGTGAATAGTTCTGAGTCCTCCTCTTAAAAAAGAAATGGAGAAACTGGAGAAGGTAGAGATGAGAGTTACTAGAATGAGAAGGAGTCCAAAAACCAAACTTAACCATTTAAATTGCTGGGCATATTTAACTTGCAAAAGAGAAGATCAATAGAAGCCATCACAGCAGCCTACAATTACCTAACACGTAGGCTGTCACATGTTGTCTGTTGGATAAAAACCAATGAGTTAAAATTAAAAGAAAAAAGATTCAAGATGACTGTAAAAGAACTTTCTTGATGGAAACAATTAGTGGTGTTACTTGCTGGGATTGCTCTGAGTAAGGAGTTGGACCAGATAACCTAGAGCAGGGATAGGCAACCTTGGCTTTTTTATGATTTTTTATGATGATCAGGAATTCTGGGAGTTGAAGTCCACGAGTCATAAAAGAGCCAAGGTTGCCTACCCCTGACCTAGAGGAATCCCATCATAGATTCTGTGGTTCTCAAGTGAATTGCCTTGGTTTCTGCTGCTTTATTTCCCCCTTTCAAATTGTTAAATAAGTATAGAGACTTCGGATTAGAGCTGGGATCAATACCAATTATTAGGCCTGGTTAAAGGATACATACGGAGCCTACACTCAATATTAAATCAGACCCATAACAAAGAAGTATTTATACAGCAAAAACAAACTAAAGACTGCTTCCTTCCTCCACATATACCATAAGAATACAATGCATTTAACTTCGTTTGTGAACTAACCTATTTTTGGAGAACCCACTACGTGTAATGACATATGGAGTGATCTTGGAAGACAGGGGAAAGAGAAAAAGGCAAAGGAACAGCCAAATAAAAGTCAAAGTAGTTTCCAGCAGGAATGTGGATGGGCAAGTGGCATAAAAGGGACCCTCCCTAGTTTCTTGGTCTGTAATGGAGATGGGGAGAAATGCCTTTTTTTTCAAACTTGCAAGATTTTGTTAATGTAATATTGTAAGTAGAATAAGCTCATCTTGCTGTGTTATGTTTTGTCAAAGTTACCTCTATGTCTTAACCTAACCCAGTGATGGCGAACCTTTTAGAAACCGAGTGCCCAAACTGCAACCCAAAACCCACTTATGCATCGTCGGGTGCCGGGTAGGTGTGGCCCATTGGCTGGGTGTGGCCCATTAGGTGGGCATGGCTGCGGTGATAACGGCAGACTGGGTGGGACTAAAAAGTTCAATCAATCAATTCCAACTTTGCAAGACCTTTTTTTTCCCCGCGAGAAGTTGAAATTGATTGAACCTTTTTTTTTTTGCACACGGCGGCGGAGGCCTAAAGCAAAAAGGTTTTACAAAACCCAGCTGAAGGCTTAGGACTGGGGCGACGGTGCGCATGCCCACAGAGAGAGGGCTCTGAGTGCCGCCTCTGGCACCCGTGCCATAGGTTCGCCACCACTGACCTAACCTATAAACAATCCTATAACACGTTATCAATGTTGTAGTGGTATGGGAAGATCACTGATTACTCCTGTGTTGGAAGATTTTTTGAGCAACTGAAAACCTGTAATTGTCTCCAGATTCCCTGTAAACTGGCCTTAGTTACACAACGGTTGCTCAAGGAGACAGCCCAGGTCATTGAGAATATGTTTTTCATTGATTGCTTTTATTTCTCAACTTTCTATGCTAGCACAAATTCAAGTCTCTGCTCCTCTCTTGAAAACAAGGGTGTAAATTCATGACAAATGCACAAAAATGGAAGCAACAGTCAACCAGTAGGAGGTACAGCCACATTTCCTTTTATTTGTAAGGTACACTATAGCACGTTCGGTCAATTACGCAGAAGGTATCGGTTGTAAACAAGGCAGTGAACTGAATTTTTTTCCCACGTCATTACAAAAGAAAAAAAAGAACATCATGTAATGTGTGGTTGTTAGCTACATGGCTGCATACTGCTGAATGCTCTCCCTTGTCATTGCAGCTCTGTGGTGAAGATATAAGCCCTACTATGAAAGGATACTATCATTTTGTATTGCTTTTTCTTAACATGATATGACCTGATTTAACAGGATGAATTTCTTAATTGTGTCTAGCAAAGCTATACTACTGTGTGTACACAGATGTTTGCTCAGTTGTGTCTGATAAGTGACTTCCACACTACTGTGCATGAAATCCAGCTTAGAATAATCAACTAATAGCAACTTTGAAAAGTGCTGAGTGATTATTGTCCATTTGCCATGCTATTTTAATCTTCGATATCGGTGCTCTCTCTCTTTCTTTTAAGTTGTTTTTACATGTTATCTTCACTTTCAGATACCCACTGAATTTGTTTTTATTTTTCAAGACCTCTGATATCAAAAATTATTAAGACTGTTTTCATTCTTTAGATGATGATAATAACCAGGGCTTTTTTTGTCACAGAACACCCAGAACGGAGTTCTGGCACCTTTTTTGGATGGAACCTTGTAGGGTAGGCAAGGCGGGTTGTATGACTTGTGTGAGTTCCGGCATATTTTTTTTTCCAAAAAAAGCACTGATAATAACTAAACTATTCAGGAGAAAACCCCCCCCCCCCAAAGTAGCCATGAAAAGCTTCAGAAGGATCTCTTTAAACAGCATGGTCAAACATTGTCAAATAAGTATATCACACTGGGACTGTAGTGAATACTCAGTTGAGAAGTGTGTAGCAGTTGGAAATGCTATAGTAGGCATCATTAGGAACTGGAATAAAAATAGTATAACCAACACTGTTAATACTCTATGAAAAACCATGTAGAGTCCTGGTAAAGGGCAACATAGAGCCAGAAAAAGTGCAGAAGAAATTACTGAAAGGATCAGGGGACCTGAAATCCTGTTTTGTGAGAAAAAGGTACAACATTTTTGACCCTCAAGCTAACTGAGGCCGACATAGAGGTAGACCTTGATTTATGACTGCTATGGAGCCTATCCATTACGGTTCCAAGTTGTGACAGTCATAAAGTGGGTCTCCCCAAAGACTACCCCAATTGTATGTCCTTTTTTGCAGTGGTTATTAAGTAAATGCCACAGTTGTTAAGTGAACCAAGTCAAATTGTTCACTATGAATGCCAGTTTTCAGCAAAAGTGTCATAACACGTGGTCATGTGACCATGGAACACTGCACATGACTGTAAATGTGGACCGACTGCTGAAGGTACCAGATTCAGTCAGGTGACCCTGAGGGTAGGGGGTGGCCAATGGCTGTCAGAGCTTCAGAACCTGGCCATAAGTAGTTCTGGGGAGGTCCATTGTAACTTCAAATGGTCAGTCAGCGACTGTCGTAAATTGAGAACTATCTGTAACTCAGGTACATAAAATCACACATGGCATGGAGAAAGTGGACAGGGGGAAGATTTTCTCCTTTCCCCAAGAGCCTGGGAACTGAAATAGAATGAAGATGGCTGGAAAGAGATTTAGAGCAGACAAAGTAAATTACTTCCAACAGCTCCCAACTGATATAATGGCAATTAGCTTGGATGGCTATCAGAGAAGGCTGAAAGCTGAAGGAGAGACTTGAAGACTCAGGATTAATTTGGAGTCTTATATCTTAAATATAAGTGCAGGTGGATAACAGAGAGGTCTGCTTCCAATTCTGGTTTATGAGCACTCCAGAGCTACCTAGACTGGCACTATGAAAATCAAAATATGGGACTACTTATCCTGATTCAACCATGCTGCTCTTACATTAGGTAACACTTCATAACTTTGCCCAAGCTTAGGAAAAAACCAAGGTTAGTAATAACAGCATTAAGAGCAGTAAAAAGGGTACCAAATTGCAATAAAAAAACACACCCAACATTAAATCTGTTTGTTTCTGTATGTCTCGGTTTGATGGAAATCCATTTGCGCTTTAATAACACTAAATGGAATTCGAGGCAGGCAACCTTCACTTGATGGTTTTTTGCAATCCTACCGTTATTACAGAAACCAAAGTCTATATGCACCACTTGATAACTGAAATGTGTCTCAAACTACCAGTTTTCCTTTGCCTTTTCCTCCCCTCTTACATCCTGTTGCTCAGATGAGCAATTTTGGAAAGAGCATATCCATTGTTACTTTGTGCATATTGCAAAATTTATTCCTGGCACTTCATAAGTGATGTAATTTCAGGCTTTAGGCAGCATAAGTGGTAAAGAGAACCACAATAGACAGACAAACGGACAAAAAATTTAGTTTGGTCACTGACCAATAAAAAGAACATTCAATGAAACCACCAGGGCAAAACTATCCCACTAACAACAAGGGGGACTATTGGCAACTATTTGCAGGCGAAACCTACACATAATACAGGTAGTCCTCAACTTACGACCACAATGAAGCTCAAAATTTCTGTTGCTAAGCAAGAAAGCTATTGTGAGTTTTGCCCCCTTTTACGACCTTTTTTACCACAGCTATTAAGTGAATCACAGCAGTTGTAACCCGGTTGTTAAGTGAATCTGGCTTCCCCATTGACTTTGCTTGTCAGAAAGTCACATGACCTCGGGATGCTGCAACTGTTATAAATACATGCCAGTTGCCAAGTGTTCCAATTCTGATCACGTGACCGGGGGGGGGGATGCTGCAAGAGTCGTAAGTGTGAAAAATGGTCATGTCACTTTCTTCAGTGCCATCGTAAACTTCAAATGGTCACTCAGCAAGTGGTTGTAAGTCGAGGACTGCCTGTATTGCAAACTTTTGCTACTTTTATAAGAGTAATTTATTTTCATGGTTTAAGAGATAGAACAAATAAAAACCAACAGAGTGCCCTGTAAATTTGAGTAAAAGAGGGATAATCAATTGGTGGCGAATGTCACTTAGATCTGGCAATACAGAAGAGCATGAACTGTGGGTTTCTGTGATATCCATATTGCAGAGGCAATATCAGGTTTCATACGGGGTTTTTTCATATATTTCCCTTCCAGGAAGAGCATTAAATTGAACTAAAGATAAGGCTCTCCTGAATTTGGGAATTATCGTATGATAGAAATGTAAGTGTGGTTTAGTCACCAAAATTGGATTCCTTGCAATTATGCTGTGAGAGAAAGTAGCAATTTCTGTTTGACCTTCTATATCTAAGATCCTTTGTGCTTTAGTACTGAACTAGCTTGATCTGATTCTAAGGTTAAGATGGCATCGTTGGAGAAACCATAGAAGAAGCTCAGTTTTTTTAGGTTCGTCATTTCCCAGGAAGACTTGTAGTTTTCTTGCCAATTTTAGATGGGCCAGTCCACTTTTAACCAGTAGATAAAGATATTTATCCAGGTTCACTGCTTCCTGCTTCCTGTCACAGTGCTTCTGGAACACAGTGGAAGCTGCTTCACCTGGAAGCTGCTTCTTAGAAATTTTGTTTAAGAATCCTTTCTAAGGTGACTTATGTGACTTATGACTGTTTTCCACAGTTACAACCTTTGCAACATCCCCATGATCATGCAATAAAGATTCAGATGCTTGGCAACTGGTTCATTACTGTGTCTCAAGATCATGTTTGTTACCTTTTGTGACCTTTGGACAAGCAAAGTCACTGAGGAAGCCAGATTCACTTAACAACTGTGGCAAAAAAAAAAAAAAATTGGACAAAACTCACTTAACAACAGAAATTTTAGGCTCAATTGTGATCGTAAGTTGAGGGCTACCTGTACTAAGTTCTCATCAAGATACGCAGCTAAAATGAATAAGCACATTTTTTTTTTCCCTTCAGGAATTTACTTAACAGAATGGGGACGTATGTTTTAATCAATGGAGAGAGATGCATACAGCACGGTGGCTAGACAAACCCAGCGTCTCTCGTTTTATTTCCAACTTTTAAAAATTTGCATAAAATTGATGTGAATCCGGGGCTGCTAGGAGATCATGCTGTGCTTCTGAGAAGATATTGGCATCATTTCCATGGTGATAATAGAAAAGAACCAGCTTGAAGGTGATCCAGTAGACGGAGATCTCAAAATGACTCAGAAAAAAAGTCAGACGTGGCAATTTTCTCCAAGTGTACAATTTTTATCATCTGGGTTATTTTTGTTATGAAATACTAATATAACGGCAGATATAAACTGTTTATATACATTTCTCTATATGCGTGAATACAGTTCTCCCCTCTGGAAAAGCAAAATGTTCCACGAGATAACAAAAGCCAGTAATATTTATATATCCCCCTTTATTTCTTTTATTCATCATTTCCACAATCCTGCTTTTTGCACTTCTGTTCTACCTCAGGTACACGTAACACTACCTCAGACAGATCCAGTGTGTCCAGTCTTCTTCTACAGTTGGTGTTGGAAATTAGATCAAAATAAATCCACTTTTTGCCTCTCACTACTTATAAACACATTGTAAGAGAGTGCAGGATTGTTGTATCTACTTTGGGTTAAACTATTACTCCTTCTTACCTGTTTGTACTCAGACTCTCTTCCAACTAGGACCTGCAGAATGTAGTTCACAGAGTCTCCCTTCATTGGGGGTGCGGTTTCCCAAGCAATTTCACAGGTGTTTCCTTCTAACTGTCTCACTCGAGGTGCTATTAAAAAAAAAAAAGGTTGACCACATATCAATTGGCATGTGAAGAAGGAAGGCGCCCTTCTCATTTTTCTTCTTTCAATACTGATTTTTATGTGTTTTAAAAATTCAGAATTTCAACTGGGAATGTTATCACTGACAGATAAGGTGCAGTGAATGTGATGGAATGCGATTCATCTAGCCCTGGATATTTAAAGTAAGTGGCATTCTCTAGCAATTTTCTTTCTGTTTCAAACTTCAATTTTTCTCAGCCAACGATAAAATAGCAATTCAATAGTTCTGCCCTTTTCTTGTTAGTAGTGTACTGCCATCTTCAGTGGGCAGCCGATATACTGAAGCTTATTTCTTTTTATTTAGGAAGAAGACTTTTCAGTTGTTCTGACCAATCTTAGTTCATTCTAAACTTCACCTTCCTGTTTACAGTTTTGAGCTATTAGTCTGTACTCTTCTTTTAGTATTCTACACATGTTCCTTTCCCCCCCAGAATTTTACTAAGCTTAAGCTGTTCTCTATTTTAACACACACACACACACACACACAGAGAGAGAGAGAGAGACAGAGACAGAGAGACAGAGAGAAGTTCCACAGAAGCTTCTTTTTCCATCAGCTTCTCATCCTATATAGAATCCTACTTATCATTGCTCTGGACTTATTAAAAACTGTTCTTTCTCTTGATCCAGGCAAAATTATAGCTGATGCAGCAACCAAAGGTGCCTACAGGTCTTTCTTGCTGGTTCTCCTTCATGTAGTATTAGCTGTCTTCTTAATTTCCAGGCCTGAGAACATATTATCCTAGTATTAATTTCTCCAGCTGTGCACTTCTTTAGGCAAAGAAGAATGTGTATCTGTGTGTCACTACTGCCATACATATTTACCGCATCAACAAATCTGATCCAAGAGAACAGATGCAATGAGTGGGATGTTGATTAAATATGAGCATTTTCTAGGAAATGATAAAATGATAAATGATACAATGATAAAGGCAAAAGGAAGACATAAGTAAACTAGACAACTTGTGCCCCTTTGGGTCATTGTTTCAGAGACATTTCCTTGCCTAAACAGAGAAGCAGAATGGCCCAAAAAGTAGTGGGAGCAGGAACGATTTCTAATTTCCTGCTGGCTTCCCCATTGAATTTCCTTGTGGGAAGATGGCAGGAAGCATAAAAAATCTTCCTTCCTTCCTTCCTTCCTTCCTTCCTTCCTTCCTTCCTTCCTTCCTTCCTTCCTTCCTTCCTTCCTTCCTTCCTTCCTTCCTTCCTTCCTCCCTCCCTCCCTCCCTCCCTCCTTCCCTCCCTCCCTCCCTCCCTCTTCCCCGTTTATTTTGTGAGAAGCTTGCAGGGAGAAAGTCAATAGGGAAGACAGCACGAAGTTGCAAGTCCAAGGCCAGCAGGCAGATCAGTGAGGGAGTGAGGATCAGGAATGGTACATGGGAGTCTATGAGAGGTGTTATTGGAGTTGGGAGGGGTGTGTTTGTCTGTGTGCCAAACACTGTATGGATTGGGGAAGCCATGTGAGTGGGCAACATAACTCAGGAAGGTATCCAGGGATGCCTGAGAGGTGCTCTGCTAGTTGGGTGGGGTTTGCAGGGGAGGGGGCGCAGGTCAACAAGATTGCACAGGGGTCAAGTATGTGTCTAAGAGATACTGTGCAGGTCAGGTAGGGTGCATGATGGGGCTGGTGCAGGTCATGAAAGCATGGGGGTTGCATGAGTATGCAAGAGCGGCTATACTGGTTGGGGGCGGCACATGGGGTGGTGGCATGGGTTGGGAAGGGTTCCTAGGGGTGCTTGGAAATGCACAAAAAGGTACTGTGCTGATCAGGAAAGGTGCACAGGAGGGCTCAGGTCAGCAAGGGCGCATGGAAGTGCCCAAGAGGTGCCGCATGGAAGGGGCCCAGCTTAGAAAAAGTGCATGGAATGTGCAAGAGGTGCTTTGAGGGTCAGGGAAGACATATGGAGGAGAGATGTTAATTAGGGAAGATGCATGGGAATGCTCTGTGGGTGGGGAGGTGGCATGGTTGGAGAAGGCATGTGCGGGGGACAGCATGGTGTGCCTGAGTTCTTTTCCCCCTGTTCCTCCCTTTTTCCCTCCCTCCCTCCCTCCCTTCCTTCTCCTTTGCCCTCCCTTCTAGCAGGTAGTAAGTGGCTACTGTTGAATGGGGGAGGGAGCGAGGGATTGTGAGTCTGGCTGGGAAAACTGTCACAAATGTTGAAAATGAAGATCATGTGACTGCAGCAGCAGCCCAGCAGTACAGCAGCAACCAGTAGCACTGAAGCAGCCACAGCTTCCCAATTTTCATTCCTTTGGGACTCATGGCTCCTGAATTTTGGACATATTCTATAAGTTAGCCCATTTAAGATACTGGTTCCAAAATCGCTGCCCTATAATGCACAGTTTTGCTCAGTTAAAGGTTATAGTAAGAGCTTTATTAGTATATAAATAAGGCAAATAAAAGAAGGCAAAAAGGCATACACATGGATGGACCTGAAAGAAATATACATGATTGGAATGGTAAGGAGTTATGGAAATAGAAATAGAAACAAGAGTTTGAAGCGCCTAGAAGATAAGGTAATGTATTATTCAATTTATCTATCAACCATCTTCCTCTATTGCTATTTTGTTCTTAGAAAAGTGAAAAACAATAGAGGAACAAGTAGGCAAATAACAAAGAATCAAGCTGCAAAGAAGGAAAACATGTTGATTGTTGAAGAATTTAGTTTTCCTTGCAGTATCAACCAGATAAGAATTGGTTAAACATACGATATTCTGGTGGATTTATTGCTCCACCAGGTGGCAAAAAACTATTTTTAATACAAGAGACAAACAATTTTCTGAAGCGTATCTATTTGAGGCAGTCCCTACCTAACATCCTTGGGGAAAAAGTCATCTTCCATCAGTTAAAATCCATCATATGTCATTTATCAGCTAAAAGAATCTCATCTATCAAAAATATACAAAGCTTTCAGCAATAGTCAACTATAGTCAAGCATCAGTTCCCACAATCAATGTTCATTTAATGGTAGATTTCAAATGGGAAATGAGCAAAAAAGATCCAAATTCAATATTAGGATGGGTTCCATAATCTGGAAAACTAGTACAAATCACGCCAATTGAACTGAACGCCCAACAGAGGATAGATGTTTTCTACCCGCTTTTGAGAATAAATTTTAAAAAGAGAGAAGGAATTCCATACAAGAAGATTGAGCAAAGTTGTTGTACCTAAAAGGCATACAGGTAGTCCTCGACTTATAATCATTCATTTAGTGATCAAAGTTACAAGAACATTTAAAAAAGTGACCTACAATTGATCCTCACAGCATCCTATGGTTATGCAGTCAAAATCTGGGCACTCGGCAACCGGCATGTATTTACCACGGTTGCAGCGTCCCGGGTCACACTTGCCATTTGGCACTTTACCAACTGACTTCCAACAAACCAAGTCAATGGGGGAAGTTGGATTCATTTAACGACCATATGATTCACCCAACACCTGCAGTAATTTACTTAACAACTGGGACAAAAAGGTTGTAAAACTGGGTGCCTGCTCTTACAACTGTCTTGCTTAGCAATGGAGATTCTGGTCCCAGTAGTGGGTATAAACTGAGGACTACTTGGGCCTAATTTCAATCAGGCATCTCTAGAATCAATTCCTAGAGCCTAATTTCTCCTTTTTGGAAAGAATTCTCACGATGGTCCAACGGAGACAATACAGATCTAGGCTTATGACAAACTCGGTACAGGGTTATCCTTGACTTGCGACTACAATCGGGGCCAGAATTTCCACTGCTAAGCAGAGCAATTGTTGCTGGGTGAGATGTACCTGTGTTTAGGACCGTTTTTGCCATGGTTGTTAAATGAATCACTGCAGCTGTTAAGTGAATCCAGCTTCCCCCATTTGCTTTGCTCGTCCTCTGGGAAGGTTGCAAATGGTGATCTCATGACTCTGAGATGCTGCAACCATCGTAAATATATCTCAGTTGCCAAGTAACCAGATTTTGATCCCGTGACCATAGGAAAGCTGCAAACGATCGTTTTAGTCTAGTTGTAACTTTGAACGGTTGCTGAATGAATGGTTGTAAGGACTATCTGTGCATTGTTCTAGGAGGAAAAGTGATTGGAGGGGAGATTTATGTCTACTAAATGTTCCGTCCTCCCACCCCACCCCACCCCACCAAAATCAGGAGGTGTATCTTACTTACCTTTAATGACAGGGGGGATGGATTTAGTTGTACTGAAGCTAAACACTTCTGAGAAAGGCCCTTCCCCAGCACCATTTACAGCTTGTATTCTAAACATGTAGCAGGTATATTCCGTCAGCCGCTGTACCTTGTAAGTATGACTAGGTCCCCTATAGATTGAAATAAACCTAAAAAAGGAGAGAAGTACAAATTTGTTGTTATTTGTTTACAATGTTTTCATTGATGGGTTGTCTGTTGCCTCAGAGACAAAAGGTTAATGATATCTTAATCTAGAAGCTCAGGTTCAAGTTCTCTAGAAGATGGATTTATCACAGTATTTGCATGGTTTTGACCCCAAACATACTATAAAATCTATATTAGAATTTCCCTCTAAATCTTAACAAAATACAGGTAGTCCTCAACTTATGGCCACAACTGAGCCCAAAATTTTCATTGCTAAGACAGATGTTAATTTTGAGTCTTGCATTTATGATGCAGTTGTTAAGTTAGTAAACACCGTTGTTAAGTAAATCTGGCTTTCCTATTGACTTTGCTTGTCCAAAGGTCATAAAAGAGGAATGCATGACCCTGGGACACTGCAACCCTCATAAATATGAACCAACTGCCAAGAATTTGAATTTTGATCACGTGACCTTTGATCACTTATGACCGTTTTTTACACTTATGAAAGTTTGCAAAGGGGTGTTTTTGCTAAAACCCATAAGCCGTGGTTTTCAGGAAAAATTGTGACCACCTGACTCTGGGGCACTGTCATAAATATAGGCGAACTGTCAAGCAGTCAAATTCAGTCACATGACTGTGGGAGCGAGCAGTGTCAGAACTTCAGAACTGGATCATAAATACCTTTTTTGGGGGGTTGTCATTTTATTCAGTTTATTTTAAAAAATGATTTGAGCCATGCTTAAAATTATTGCACCCTTATTCTGTTGCAGTTGATTTCATTCAGCATAGATTCTATTCCAGTTGGCTTTATTTTGATTTTATTAGGTGTTGTCTTTATTCCTATTTTGTTTTGTATTAAGTTAAATTGATTTGCCTTTTATGCAGAATTTTAGCTTTTGGCCCTGGAAGATCAAAAAATAAACACATGGACATGGCCCTGTGCATCCTTTTATGTGAGATACGCACAGCCATTAACCAGGAGAGTATAAGGTTCAAAATCTATTGGAACTCAATGATTTCTCTCTCTCCTAACCAGATCATTTTCTACCATTTTTGGAATGTTACTCAGTGTTTTGACTTGGCAATCAGATGTTTTTGCTGCATGGGTAGCCGGTGAATTGAATTTTCGGTATTTCTAATTAGCAACAGCAGGAGCATAACACCATGCAGTCAATGAATACTAATGTTTCTCAGAATAAATCTGGAATTATTATTTTAGTTTCTTTTTAATCTGCCACCAAGGACAGCCACATGGGATAGTGAAAATTACCGTTTTTTTGCAACAAAAGTTGGCAAAACAGTGAGGGGGGTAATGATTACGCATGGAGATGTTAAGGAATTCAGAAAGTTATAGTATTAGAGATTGATGTGTAGATGTGATTTTTTCCCTAATTTGTTTTTAGAACTTTGATGTTATATATGGACAGTGGACAAATGGCTGCAAAAGTTAAATGGAGTTAGCACAATTAAGGAGTAAAGAACACAATTAATTTTGTTTCTTCTTGCAAACTGCTTTTGGACTTAGTGCTTGAGGTGGAAAAAAATGAAACTTTGCTTTTGGGTTTTACTGATTAGATAGGTTTGGTGTTATAGAAATGGCTGGTATATACTATTATATAAAAGTAAAAAGCTGAGGTTTCATGTTATTATCTTAATCTACTGTACTAAAAGGCAGAGGCGTAGCGTGGGGGGTGCAGGGGGGGCCGGCCACACCGGGCGCAACATCTGGGGGGGCGCGCTCGCACTCGCAGCTCTCTGCCCCTGCCTGGCTCACTCACTCTCTCTGCAGTGCTGGCTGTGCGAATCCGATCCGAGCCGCCGCCCACTGTGGAGGGGGCGCACGCAAATTACTTGCCTTGCCCCGGGTGCTGACAACCCACGCTACGCCACTGCTAAAAGGAGTCAGAAGTCAATGCTTCCCCCCCCCTAATCTAATTTTTTCACTTCCCCTTTTTCTCCCTTATTTTACTTTCATCTTTCTATATATTTTTGTATTTTATGCTTTGTAAAATCAATACAATTCTGAATCACAATGGGCAGATGTGACAAGATGGTGGAGAGAAAGAAGAGAAGATTAAGAGTTGTGTTTGTTGGGAAACCTTACGGCAAGAAGCAGGAGAATGTAGTGTGCTGGCATTGTGCAGAGAATGCTGATTGTGGAGGGTTTAAACTAACACAATTTAGTGGTGGCGCAGAGTTTTCCTGGACATGAGTAATTTATCTGGATCCCAGTTGGAGGAGACTTCAATCTACTGTCACTGGGCTGGATTGGGAAGAAGTCACAGTGATTTCTTCCTTTTTTTAAAAAGAAAACTTTATTAGATTTTTCAGATAAAGAGATAAAAACAAACAGCACCTAATCATTAACACAGAAGAAAGAAAAAGGTAAACAATGAAAAAGAAAGAAGACAAAACTGAAGAAAGCAAAGAAATGACTCCCAACTTTCTTTTTGCAAACAGCAATGGAATTCTCATTTAAGCGCAAAATCACTAGAGGGAAGTTCTTGTTGTTTAATTTTTTTTCATCTTGCTTTGACCTTATCTAAATATTTCTTTAAAATATGGGTGCTGTGAACAGTCTGAAACGGGAATACTTCTCTCCTGGAATATACATTAGTAAACACTACAAAGCAGCTAAGATATAATCCTATCTCACAAGCATTAATAAATCAAGATGAGTTTCTTCTGTTCAACCATGTGAATAAGAAAATAACAATATTATTCTGTAGTAAAATCTAGGAACTAGAAAAATGTGCAGTCTGGATTTGTTACTGATGTTCAAGACGACAATGTTTCTGCCTGAAGGCAGGACAAGAAGCAACGGGTGGAAACTAACCAAAGAGAGAAGCAACATAGAACTAAGGAGAAAGTTCCTGACAGTTAGAACAATTAACCAGTGGAACAACCTGCCTCCAGAAGTGGTGAATGCGCCAACACTGGAAGTTTTTAAGTTTTTGGACAACCATTTGTCCGAAATGGTATAGGGTTTCCTGCCTCAGCAGGAGGTTGGACTAGATGACCTCCGAGGTCCCTTCCAACTTTATCATTATTATTAAGGCATGTTTGCTATTCTTTAAACAGTGGACAATTTGCTTATTTTTTTATTGTGACATTTTAATTTTAATTGTTTTAAATTGGTGCACTGAATCTCTATTTTGGGACTCTTTAATATAAAAAAGATGATTAGAAATTATATATACATGCACAAATGCTCCCAATACTATAATAGATAGATTCTTTCGTCTTTGTCATATTTTATGATCATTGGCCAACAAATCATCGTTTTCCTCATAAAATGTATTAATATAAATAAAAACAATTTTATACAAGTAGAAGATTGTTTCCCACAGCAAGATTTCCATGTATACTAATGCATTCTGGCTTTTCTTTATTGTGTTCTAATTGTTTGCTTTCAATTTGTTTTTATTATTGCTTGCATCCATTTAGCTGTTTCGAGGAAATTCATTTAACTTGCCAGGTATACAGTGCAACTCTGATCTTCATTTTTTAAACTTGCTTAGAGCATTCAAAAGCATCTGTTTGATCACTGTTGAAAATATTATGCTAGCCTGTGGCTTAGCAATCTGTTATAGCAGATCTGCCCCAGTACGTTAATACTTACAATTGCAGTCATTTTGGAAGCTAGGATTAATATCTGGAGATAATGTCAACCCTTGATATTGTGGGAAAGTTTTGTAGGTTTCATGACTGTGAGACCAATGTTGGTGGAAAATAAAACTCATGGTAGGACCAGGTTCTGAACCCAATAAGATAGGCCAGGTACGTGAATGGACTCTACAGGAAGACTGTATTTTACTGAGATAGACTATAGTAACATAATTTTACAAGCCTGAGCATATTTGTTCCTCTCCCTCTTTGGAAAACACTTTTACATTTTTGCCAAGAAGGTATAGATGTATACATCCATCTATACATTTACAGACATTTAGCCTTGCAAATAATGTTCAAAGCATGGATGATTGATGGGGGACACAGATGTAAGATCAATGTAAGGAAGAAGTTTAGTATATTTAAACAGACATAAACCTGAGAAGCTATGGAAAGAGATAAGAGCCATTGTTAAAATTAAAAAAAAATGTTCCCAAAATTCAAAGAGGAAAAGATCCAGGTACCAGAAGATAAATGTATCTGGCAACAAGAAGGATATATGGACACAGACTTCCAATAACAAGCAAGAAAAGGTAACACAAATAACATTATGGCACAAGAAGCAATAGATAGAAACTGATCAAGAAAAGGACCAGCCTAGAGCTAAGGAGAAATTTCCTGACAGTGAGAACAATTAATCAGTTGAACAACTTGACTCCAGAAGTTATGGGTGCTCCAACACTTGATGTTTTTAAGAAGAGATCGGACAGCGATTTGTCTGAAATGTTATAGGGTCTCCTGCTTGAGCAGGGGGGGTTCAACTAGAGCAGGGCTTTTCAACCAGTGGTACGGGTACCACCTATGGTACATTGGCACCTGGCAGGTGGTATGCGACCATCCTAGAAAAGTGGTAGTGGGGGAGGGGAATGAGCTGAACTGGTGGCAGCACCACACAAGCCTGAGCGAGAGATGGCTGGAGCTGCAGGGTTGTCAGGGCTCAGTGGAAGCACGAGGATCAGTGCCAGGCTCCAGCTGGAGCTCGGCGCTGATCCTGGTGCTTCTGCTGAGCCCTAAAGAAGCACCAATCAGCTGGAATGTTGCAGCATCTCCAAGGTCTTGTGATTTACATTCAGATGTGCGGCAACTGATTCATATTTATGACGGTCACAGTGTCCCAGCAGATGGGAATACAAACCAAACACCCCCACCCCACCCCCGCTGCCAATCCTCAACAGAAATGCTCACAACAATGAAATAGGAGGAAGAGCAATCAAGCAATGAGCAGGAATAAAATTATGATTTCCTTTATTTGTGATGTACAATTTACTTATTTATTTCCTTTGGAGGGAAGCTTCTTCTTCCACTACTACCAATCTGGCTTTAAAACAAATACACTTAGATCTGAAGCTTTAAATAAACGAGAATCAGTTAAGAATAATATGGTGCAAAGCTGAATTTGGCAGGGTCCAACGGTGTAAACAGGAATCAGAGCTTTGCTTAACCTTCCTGGCTGCAAATGAAGCTATTTGCTTGTCCTCTTGTGGAAACAACCCAGGTGGGGAAATGAGTTAGTGAATTAAATTGATGACCCAAGGCTGTTTTCTCTGCAGCACAAACCACTGGAGCATTTTTAAATTGAGGTTAACCCATCTTTGCAAACAAAAGCTGCTAATATTTAAATGAAATTACCATTAGAGGGAAGAGCTTCTTTTTAGATACTGGCACACATTTCCTGCTCTTTTGAAAAAGGAACTTTAATGGCTTGGCCATCCTGAGTATCAAACATATTTATCAGTCTAGCTCTCCCTGTGTGTCAATCTAGAAATAAACAATGTAGTCCATAAATGAACTACATTGTTCAATGTAGTTGATATTCCAAGCAGTGCTGTAACAGGGGAAAAAGACATCTCATTCATCTGATGTTGTAGATGTTTGGACTTACCGATTGCCATAAATCCTTTATCGAAGGTTATACCAAGAAGAAAACTTGTTTACACTAGAACAGTAAGATTTCTGCCAAGTGCTAATTATTTTAACATCATCAAGTCTATTCTCAATCTGCATAGCTCAGTGTGTAAGTCTACACATCAACATGGATCCATAATAAACATTTGACTGTCAGTAGGCAGCAATTATCCCTGAGATTTTTAGAACTGAATGATGATGCTCCAATTCACTACTCTGAAAAATGCTTCCAAGAGGAAACACATTCGCATACAGGAACATTTTTACAGGATGACGTAAGCTTGGAAAAGAACTACAAAGGTAGAAAACAGGATGACCTCCATTACAGATAATCCTGGACTTAACAACCATTCATTTAGTTTGAAATTACAGCAGCACTGAAAAACCGGTCCTCACACTTATAACTGTCACAGCATCCCCGCGGTTACATGATCAAAATTCAGGAGTTTGGCAACATCCTGGGATCATGTGATCCTCCATTTGCGACCTTCCCAGCTGCTTCTGATAAGCAAAGTCAATGGGGGAAGCTGGATTTCCTTAATGAGTGGACAATTCACTTAACAAATGCAGCGAACAGTTTAAAAACCAAGACAAAAAAGGTTGTTAAAATCGAGTGCTACTCATTTAACAATCACCTTGTTTAGCAATAGAAATTCTGATCCCAATTATGGTCATAAGTTGGAACACAGCAGGGTATTAGCTCTAGAGCAGGGGTCCCCAATCCCCGGTCCATGGATTGGTACTGGGCTGAAGCATGCTAGCAACTGGTCTGCACAAACAAGCAAAGCCCCATCCGTGGGATGCAGGCAGCACACAAAACTACACACTCTGTGGTCTGTGGAAAAACCTTTCTCCATGGAACTGGTCTCTGGTGCCCAAAAGGTTGGGGACCTCTGCTCTAGAGAACCACTGGAGGAAACCTACACAATCTTTGTTTACGGCTGCCCATCCTGGAATTCCATAGGATATGGTCAAAAGAGACAAAATAGTGGCTACAACACTAACAGTGTAATCTAAGCTTAGCTCATTTTTATGCATGTTGCAATGTACCTAAAAGGCAGGAGGAGCTTAGATTTACCATCACAATTGCCATTTGGACTTATTTTTATTATACCCAAGTAAGCTGTTGTGTGCAACAATATGTTTGGGATAGGCATAAAGGAGCACTAAAGAGCATGGCCAATAATGTTTCAGATCTTTAATAACTAGAGTAAATTTAGAGTCAACATCCTCTAAATACATGGCGTCCCCAACTCTCTGAATTCTATGATATCATGGCTCCAATTGCATTCCCAGGCATCAGTTTGAGAAAGCTGAGGTGCATCAGATTGTATTTCTACTGAATCTACTACTACTTTAATTTGACAAAGCAGGTTAATTATTCTTCATTCTTTTTTAACCGAGCTATGTAGGTGAAGTATGCTGTGAAAAATCCCTTTCCCTTTTTTGAGAATAATGTTGAGGATGGGTTGATAACAGAAGAGAAAAGAGAAGGGAAAGTAGAAATATAATCTAATGCACCACAGCTTTCTCAAACTGAAGCCTGGGACTGTAATTGGAGCCATCATATTATAGAATTCAGAGAGTTTGGGGCACCATGGATTTAGAGCACTCTAAATTCCATTGGTGGCTGTGGAATTCTGGGAGTTGAAGTCCACATGCCTTAAAATTGTCAAGGTTGAGAAACACTGATTTAGAGGATGTCAGATGGGGAAAAAAACTAGTTACTCAGTAATAAATTGGACATCAGCAGTATATTAGTTTTTGCTGTTGTTAATAGTTCAATCTGGATAATGAATCGGGCTATAGCAACTGTATGACTCGCTCTTAATTATTAATTTCCTTTCCTTATTCAGTAGCCAAAGCCTTTCAATATTTGCATGTTGATTATTTGAATACATTAATGCAATTTGAGACAGGGTATCTTTTGAAAGTCACTCTAAAAGCTTTCCAAGCTACGTGGGAAGGAGACACTGCAGTACAAGGGGGTGTTAGTGGTTTTGATTTAATTTAGACACAAATGATTTTCTAGTTAAAACTTGAAAACTCATGATTGCAAGATAACTCATTTATAGTCTTTAAAGCGTGTTTTCTGTTCGTAGCACAAAATAATGTTTATATTATTTAAATGTTAATGTAAATCATCTTGTTTAGGTATAATACTAAGTCACAGTTTTATATTACAGTTTTGGCCGTACATATGTGCTGATATCTTTTTGTCCTATCAATCAATATTGGAAACCAACTTCAAACTGTAATTTGCAATGCTGGTTTGGATTGGACTTGGCTTGTAATAAGCCAGGAAGTAATACATAAATGTGATGCGGCAAAGTGACAAGCTTTGGAAGACACGCTTTAAAAAATGTATCAACCTGAAGTACCTCATTTCAACTCATTAAAGCAGTCGTGTTTTTTTCTCGCATGATTGCTGCAAAGGGCAAATATTTCAGCACTGAAATTGAGGGAACGCTTCAAATCGTCAAGGTTAAGGACACTAAATTGCAAGAGCTATTGTAGAAATTCAAAAGCTAATCTTAAAGTCTGTGTTTGTAATTAAATACTTTGATGTGGTGATAATCACTAGGAAGGAAGCAAAAGTCAAGGCGAGGTAAGGCAAGGCAGAATCAAAATATTCCTTTGGAAAATACTTGAAGAATGAACTAGCCAAAAAGAAAGCCTTTTAAGAATAAAGGGAATAAAGGTCCAGTCATGTCCAACTCTAGGGCATGGTGCTCATCTCCATTTCTTAGCGGAGGGAGACAGCATTGTCCAAAGACACTTCCATGGTCATGTGGCCAGCATGATTATATGCTGAGGCACACAGAATGTTGTTACCATCCCACTAAGTGGTACCTATTTATCTAGTTGCATTTGCATGCTTTTGAACAGCTAAATGGGCAGGAGGAAATCAAGCAATATCCGTGGAAAAATCTAACCATGTGAAACTCTCTCTTGGAAACTAAAACACCACAGCTTTCATAATTGGCAAGAGAGGTGTGCAATTAATGTGTACTTGCAGCAATGGTGAGAGTACAGGCATTCCTCAATTTACAACCATTTGTTCAGCGGCCCAGAGTCTCCCCCACCCCTTGAGGTACCCCATGCTATGCACAATGACTGCAAGGGAGAAAGTTGGGAGTGCCTTGCATGGGTGCCTTGTTTAAGAACAGCAACAATGACTGTTATTCTGGGCTCATTTGTGACCGTAGGTCTCTAGGACTAACCTGTACTTTAATGTTAAAATTAATGTTAAGAAAATAAATCTTAGATTTAGCTAGAAATGCAAGAAACTGCCTTAAATCAAACTATAGGATCATCTGTTTTAGTCCTGCCCTGAACTGCCTTGCTTCATTTCTCTAGACCAGTCCTTTTCTACTTGGATAACCCTCCCCCCCCCACCGATAAATGGCATTTATTTCCTAGAATTCTCAGCAGTTCACACACGAGGGAGATTTGGAGTTGAACTTCACGTATCTGGAGAGTTGGAGAAGGTTGATTTCAGACTGGACATATTAATGACTGAAGATGTGGAAGGCTAATCCGTGCAAAATAATTTTTATAATAAACTGAAATAAATGTAAAATGTACCTTAAAAATTAAATATACTTTCTAACCCTTTGCAAAACTTACACAAACTGGAGACAACTTCACAGACAAATTCTAAAGAAAATTTTGAAAGCAATTGGCAGACAAACATATAATTAGCACACCAGTTAATTGGATTATTACAGCACTGGTTCTTGGAAACACCTACAAGCTTCCTAGAAAAGCTATGATTGTTGAAGAGTTCAAGCTAATTATCGCCATCAGAAATTAAAGTGTTGATGTAACTATGTTAATTTGTTTGACTTGCTTTTTAAAAAAGATGACCTTACACTCTGGATTTTTTTTTTTTTACTTTATGTTTGGTTAACATAAAGGTGGTAACAACTACCTTGTAATAACCCACAGCTTTAAAAAAAAACACCAGCATTCCAATTTCCACAAAAATCAGCCCAAGCTTGAAAATAAAGCACTCTAAATTGGTCTTCTTGATGGGAATTTTGGCAGCATATCAAGAATAGTTATGTGCAGTTTGTTCAGATCCAAAGTGGAAAACGTTGCTTTGGAGATGCGATGTGCACCTGTTGGCACCATTTTCTAGAGTTTGCTTGGTAGTTGTGGAATTCCAGGATAATATTTTGGGATTATATCCCTTGTGGGGATCTGGTGATGCAGTGACTTAATAAAGCTGGAATTGCCAGCCAGAGATGGTCTTCACTCTGGGGGTTTGAGCCTGGCTCTGGGAGATGGAGTGAGCGCCTGTCGCTCAGTCCCTAGCTCAGTGATGGCGAACCTTTTAGAGACTGAATGCCCAAACTGCAACCCAAAACCCACTTATGCATCGTCGAGTGCCAGGTGGGTGTGGCCCATTGGGTGGGTGTGGCCCATTGGGTGGGCGTGGCTGCAGTGGTAACGGCAGACTGGGTGGGACTAAAAAGTTCAATCAATCAATTCCAACTTTGCAAGATCTTTTTTTTCCCCGCGAGAAGTTGAAATTGACTGATTTTTTTTTTGCACCTGGCGGCGGAGCCTAAAGCGAAAAGGTTTTATAAAACCCAGCTGAAGGCCTAGGACTGGGGCGACAGTGCGGGTGCCCACAGAGAGGGCTCTGAGTGCCGCCTCTGGCACCCATGCCATAGGTTCGCCACCACTGCCCTAGCTTCTGCCAACCCAGAAGTTCAAAAGTATGCAACACTGCAAGTAGATAAATGAGTACCACTTTGGTGGGAAAAACCTAGCTGTGTTTGTGTGTGCGCTGGACCTGGCTGGACAAGAGGTATTGCGACAAAAGGTGAGGCGAGGTAAGACTGGAGGAGGAGCCTGGAAGAACCAGCAACCTGAGCACCCCTAACTAATTGGTGTAGAGCTAGTTTGTGCCCCGCGGTGCACCAAGCACCAAACAGAATAAATTAGCAGTCTAGGCTGTCACTGCATTGTGTCTAGTACAGGGGTAGGCAACCTTGGCTCTTTTATGACTCATGGACTTCAACTCCCAGATGTAGATTTCCCTGACATTGTATGCCAGACATTAAATAATAATATATCCCTTGAAAACAATATTTTTTTTTGCTTCAGAAATCCAAACAGTTGTATATCCCTAATTAAGAGACTAGTTGGATGTTTGCCAAATGGTCACTTTATCCAGATTTCTTGATAAGGAAGCTTGATAAATAAATTCTGCATTCTTTTTTCTTACTGGTTCTTATTTGGTTTGACCAAAGATAATTTGCATCAGAAATTCTTTCAAGCCTGAAGGGAATTTTGAAGACATTTTCATGGGTGTCATACTTGTCTTTATTTAAAGGCAAGGTGACCAAAGAATGTGTGAGAATGCTCTGTATCATTATTATTATTATTATTATTTATTAAATGTATATGCTGTTAATCCTATTGCTGCAGCAACTCTGGGCAGCTTACAAAATGGTAAAAAGATAAATGATTAAAATCTAGAAAGACTAAATAAAAAACAAAGGCCAAGAGGACAGACGATACAGGGATGGGGATCTTCTCTCTAACCAATTAGCCATCCCCAGCATAGAGTGCCCCTATTAGAGCCCCATACATGGCTGGGAGAGTTGGACCATAAGGGAGGCTGAGCACTGAAAAATTGATCCTTTTGAATTGTGGTGTTGGAGAAGACTCTTAAGAGTCCCTTGGACTGCAAGGAGATCAAATCCATCAATCCTAAGCAAATCAACCCTGACTGTTCTTTGAAATGACAGAAACTGAAACTGAAGCTCAAATACTTTGAGTACCAAATGGGAAGAGATGATTCATAGGAAAAGATTCTGATGTTGGGAAGGACTGAAGGCAAAAGAAGAAGTGGATGGCAAAGGATGAGATGGTTAGATAGTGTAACAATAAAGGAGTGGGCATGAGTTTGGGGATGCTCCAGGGGGGACAGGCGACCTGGGGTTCATAGGGTCGCAAAGAGTCAGACATGACTTAGTGACTGAACAACAACAACCAGAGCCTCAGGCCAATCATGTTTTAAGGCTCTTTCAGGAGATCAGGAGCATGGAGGCCAACTTCACCTGCAGGGGGAGAATATTCCAGAGGGTGGGGGCCACAGCAAAAAAGGCTCTTTTCTCCTAGACCTCACCAACTAAAATTCTTTGGCAGATGTGATCTAAAGTAGGTCTCCTCTGCTGGAGTGAGTGGGACAAGATGGTTCTTCATATATCCTGGACCCATGCCACAAAGAAATAATCAATACCTTGAATTGGATCTGGAAACAAACTAGAAGCCAGTGCAGCTCATGTAACAGCAGTTACATGTGTCACTTGAGGGGCCACCAGAACTGTCCACATCACTGTGTTTTGTATCAGTTATAGCTTCCAAATACTCTTCAAAGATAACCCCATGCACAGCGCATTGCTGTAACCAAGAGATGAGAAATCTATTGTCCCCTGGCTTGCTAAGCTTCCTTTAAATCTGTAATAATAGTAATAGTAATAGTAATAGTAATAGTAGTAGTAGTAGTAGTAGTAGTAGTAGTAGTAGTAGTAATAATAATAATAATAATAATAATAATAATAATAATAATAATAATAATAATAATAATAATAATAATAATAATAATAATACAGTTGGAAGGGACCTTGGAGGTCATCGAGTCCAACCCCCTGCCCAGGCAGGAACCCTACACCATTTCAGACAAACGGCTGTCCAGTCTCTTCTCAAAAACTTCCAGTGTTGGAGCATTCACCGCTTCTGGAGGCAGGTTGTTCCATTGGTTAATTGTTCTAACTGTCAGGAAGTTTCTCCTTAGTTCTAGGTTGCTTCTCTCCTTGATCAGTTTCTACCCATTGCTTCTCGTCCTGCCTTCAGGTGCCTTGGAGAATAGCTTGACTCCCTCTTCTTTATCGTGGGCCTTTTTCAATAGCATTTCTACTTTTATGGTTGGAGGTACTGACCTTGAGAAATTCTTGGATAATTTATTATATTTTTATTTATTAAATTTGTTTACCACACAGCTCATCTTCCCATGGGGAAAAGGTGCACCTAATTGCTTGGCCCATGAACCAGGTAGAGAATTGTGAAAGTCATTCCTTCCCAGATCACTTTTCTGTTGAGAATGTTCAAGTCTTTTAAAATGATTTTAATATGCAGTGTATTAACATATTGCTGAGGAAGCATTTCAGAGTGGGAAAAAGGAATGAGATTCACAGTAAGATTCAGAAGATTGTTCAAGAATATATTTAACGACCTAAACCAAATCTGGGGGCAGGTTTTAGTCCTGTAGCAGGTATTTCTCTGCACATTTTTAAAAGTTTATTCCAGCAAGGCTAGAAAGTTCCAGAAGATGCTATCAACCAGAACAGAAAAGTACTGCTATCAATATGGGCTGAAAAAATATATATGATTACTTATATGGCAGCTAGAAGAGAAAGGAAAATCTAATTGATGCTATCAATGGATGATCATCTGGACTGTTTACAATCCAAATATAATAGCCTAAAGTGAAATCTAGGTTTAATGGACCAAAACATAACTTAGCGTAAGACTGCCTGATATGCTTATCAAAATTTGAAAGCAATATTTCAATCTTTATCATGTATATCTAGTACACAAGCCACTTATTTTATTACAAATACTGGAGAATTGTGAGTAATAAGAGAGCTTCTAACAAACAAAAGGATATTTAATAAATGTCCTTCCTCAAATGGCAACTCCAATCTTTGTTACAAGCAACGATTAATTACCAATAACAATGCAACAGAGACAGCTACTTTAGCTGCTAATAAATATATTAAAATTAGTACAGCAAGAGATCTACTGATCATTGGATTATTGTATGTGCTAAAAATTACAATTATATTTACTAGCATTTTAGCATACAGCAAGTAAACGAGCTAACCAGAGAGAAAATAATTTGATTTCACTTATTATTAATGCAACAGCCATATATCTTCCAGACATGGTTTTGCATTAGGTAGATCTTTTATTTTTCTCTATTTTCCGACAGTTATCTCTTGGGATTTCTTGAAAAGAAAAATAACAAGGGTTTATTGCTGCTGAATTTGGATGGGCTGTGGTGGTATAACAGACAACTATATTAATTTAATTTCAAAACAAATTTGCTTCTTTACATTTAGCATTTCTCTTTCCCCTTCAATTTAATTCTATCTCATTCAGTTCTACTCCTTTAATATAGTGGCCCCCAACCTTTTGGCTGCCAGGGACCAGTTCCAGGGAGGGTGCTTTTTCCATGTACCAGGGAACCGTGGTTTCATGCGCTGCCTGGATGTCGCGCATGTGCAGATGGGGCTTCCCTCGCTTGTGTAGACTGGTTCCTGATGGGCTCTGGACCGGTGCTGGTCCGTGGCCTGGGGGTTGGGGACCTCTGCTTTAATATATTGCTAAATTCTCCCTAGATAAATCCATTGCTACTTTCTTCAAGTTGATGCTCTCCAAATATTCTTGATTTCAACTTCCATAGTACCAATCAGTGTGCCCAGAAGCTACACCTGTTGAGAATTCAGGAATTGGTTCCCCTGGGTTAGTGGATATTAGTTCCATCAATTTATTCAAATTATGGAATTAATTGTTCCCTGTCTTTCCAGAAATGATTTTCCATAAAGTTAGCAAACAAAACAAATGAACAATAGAAGAACAACTGAGATACACACATTCTTAATCCCTCAGAGAACATTTAGAAGATGAACGATGACCCACAACTTGATCTTAAAATGTAGCTAATATAGAGAAAACACCAAGAGCTAGTCAACCCTTTCTTCTGTTGAGATAATTGCAAGAAACCCACCATCTAATATGGGTTGATGATCCCCTGATCTATCACCTAGAAAAATCCCCTAACTCCTACTACACACAACAAATAAATTTCACACACACTGTTTTTTTCAATATATGCTGTGGGCATTCAGTAGTTTGCTTTTTAAAAAAATAATAATAATAATGAAGCAATTTCTGTAAGCACAGCTTTCTGACCACCTGTTGCTTTTAAAAACCTAGGCAGGTTGTGATGTAAAATGATAGCACGCTCACTGAGTTTGCAACCTGGTGCTTTCCCAATAGCTGTAACCATAGTTACCTGTTCATTATGTGTGAGGATTGGGGCAAAGGAAAAATAAATTCTAAATAAGGGATACAGAGAAGGTCTAGGAAGTAAATGTTTATCTTCTGTTGGGTAGGAAGGCTACTTTCAACCAGGAAGCAGGAGAACACCAGTCTTCCTGCTAATGGGAAAACTACATCTGTTACCTTCTATAACAGTGATTCAAAGGAAGAGATCAGATTGGCTTCAATTTCAGCTACATCAGAGTGAATGCTTCATCTCTAGAAACCAGTCAAAACTACAAGCTGAGATAGATACAGAGCCAACTACAAAGAGGGGTAAAGTCATAGTACTTCATTGTGGCTTAGAAATCCCACACCTTTGAACTGAATTGACCAAAATTTTGTTAGGAGATATTTTGCCCCTACTGTTCATTTAGTGACTATTTGAAGTTACAAGAGCACCAAAAAAAGTGACTTATGACTGTTTTTCACACTTACGACCATTGCAGCGTCCCCATGGTCACATGATCAAAATTCAGATGCTTGGCATCTGACTCATATCTATGACAATTGCAGAGTCCCAGGGTCATATGACCACCTTTTGTGACCTTCGGACAGGCAAAGTCAATGGGGAAGCCAGATTCCCTTAACTTAACTCCTGCAGTGATTCACTTAACAACTTAGGCAAGGAAGGTCGTAAAATGGGGCAAAATTCACTGAACAACTCTCTCATGTAGCAACTTAAATTCTGGGCTCAATTGTGGCCGTAATTCGAGGACTACCTGAATTAACAACACTGGGGGTCCTCATCTCCAACTTATTATCTCACTGCAAGTGTCAACGGAAAGAATTTAATGACATAAGACCAACCAGCTTACTCAAGCACATACTCATAGCCCTTCCTACAATTAGCACTAAGGCTAAGCCAAGCCCATCTTGAATGATTCTCACTTATAGAAGGATAGCTTCCAGATGAACAGTGCTATCTGAGCTACATGCTTGCTTACCTCTTGTTCTTGTCCTCTATTTGTAAGAGATAGACCATGTCATCAGTAGCATGCTGTCTGGAGCTGCTCTCCCCCCATTTCAGTTTCAGGCTCTGGGGACCTGCTGCAGTACACTCTAGCCGAGGGGGTAAGGGTGGCAACGATCGGGTCTTTGCTGTAATGAAGTGGCTAAAAGGCCCAGCTCCAACCTCATTGACGGCCTGAATCCGGATCCTATCATTGGAAGAGAAAAAGAAAATACAGAAGGCTAAAGTGGACAGAATAGGAGTTAGAAATACATTTTCAGATTTCAATATCACTACTTTTCTACTGTTATTTTGGTGCCATCAGGGTTGGTTGAGGAAGCTGCTATAGATAAGACTACCAGCATGTCTTAGATGACAGACCAACACAGCTCGCATTCTCCCAGATTCTACCTAAATTATGAATGCTATAACTGGAAAAAAGATAGTAAAAAATAAGGAACTGCACCAGCTTTGAGCAGATCTTACTAGCAAGTCACAATGGCATCATAAAAGATGCATATCACAATGTTCCCTAACTCAAAAAAATTATCTCCAGAAGCGGTGAATGCTCCAACACTGGAAGTTTTTAAGAAGAGACTGGACAGCCATTTGTCCGAAATGGTGTAGGGTTTCCTGCCTGAACAGGGGGTTGGACTTGATGACCTCCAAGGTCCCTTCCAACTTTTTTTATTATTATTATTATTATTATTATTATTATTATTATTATTATTATTATTATTATTATTATTATTATTATTATCATCATCATCATCATCATCATCATCATCATCATCATCATCATCATCCTTGGATATTCTGCAATAACTCCCCCCGAAAACCCTGCCCGCAGTGGTTTGAATATAGCAGACATCCTAATGTTTATATCTTTTTTTTATTATATAATGCTTTCTGATTTCCAAGCAGCCATAAAGACAGAGCAGGCTATAGAATTATACTATATGTACTATACAGGAAGGCCCTGAATGTGGCATTCTGGTTTCTTTCAACCTGGTCCCTGAAATCATATCTATTTCATTTGTTATAATTAGTGAACATAAAATGACCTTCTCAAGTTAGAGGTAACTATTTGGAATCAAAAACAAAAATCTCGTCTTTCTTGGAGCAAATACGTTATGTCAAAAGTATCTGTAGCACACTCAGACCGCTGCTTAAAAACAATCAGTGTTATTTGAAATTATTCTATTTTTAGGTGGAACTCTGTGGCCCAATTTTTCACAAAGAAAATGTATCAGGAATAGGAAAAAAACAGCTAAGAGCAGTACTCGGATGGAAATTACTCTGACAATTAATGTAATATTTCTGTAAAATTAGCCTGAAATTATTCTTTACAACAACAAAAAAAAGCAGCATCACAAAAGCTGAAGCCTGACACTGAAATCAGCCTGTTGGGTGGTTTGCATAATGTACCGATTGGCACACACTGAACACATTTATACCCTAAATAATACTCTGGTCTGGTATATTATTATTTTTTTCCTGATTCTACTCTAATGCAAAACATGTCTGTCTGCCTGTTTGTTTCTGTCTCTCTCTATATCTATTAACATTTATTAATATTCACAATGGCGTTTCTTTGAGATTTGTACAAGAAGATTCTTTGGTCATTTGATCTTATGGATTGGGAGGAGACAAAAACACAGAAACAAGAAATGAATCTACAAGACTTACAGTTTACAGAAGGGAATTTCATATTCCTAAAAACTTGCCTTCTACATTTTTACATTGGATAATAGCTCAGGAAGTGCAACTTTTTCAAAAACTACAGCAAACAACATTTTAAAATTATGGATATGACGCTAGTTTTTAAAGTCATTCAGAGTTATTTGAGCATGCACTTCTATGTAGCCAATAAAAGGCAGGGGAAACCAGCAGGTGACTATGTATGTATGTATGTATGTACACACACACACGTGCACACTTTTGTGTATTTTTCTGCTCTCAGTCAACAAGAATTTTCAAGCTTTCCTGAAGTACAAAATTTAGAAAGATTCAGTCAGGAACACAGAATATACTGTATGTCTCTCTCTATATTCCTCTTAAACCAGAAACTGACCTGTTTTATAGATGTGACAGCAACTGCTATCTAGAGTTGACTTTTCACACTTATAATTGTATGAGGACAAGGAAAAAAAGACACAGGAAGAGTCGTAGACTGGAGAACAGTCACGTATAAGAAATCACAGAAGGAGAGGGTGACCCTCTTTGTGTGCTGGAAGTTTTTCAGAAGGGCCCCTCCCTAGTCTTTCATGATTCTGTTAAGGCAATCTTACAATAAAGTTAAGTGTTATTATTATTGATGGTTGTGCTTCTTGCCTGGACTATCTGAAAAGGGTATTAACACCAGCCCAAACACATCTGCTCAGCCAAAAGCAGCATGAACAGTTCCTCCAACACATTGCATAGTAGGAAGTCTGAAAACCAAACAAGCTCTGGTATCGCATATCACTGATTAATAGCCTAATTAGATATTTTTCTCCTTTAAAAAAAAACCAAAGCATCACATCCTATGAAGCAGCCGCCAAAGCAATCTGTTTGATGCTCCTTTGTGCTAACAAGGTCATACAGCTCTCCTTAGTCATTATTTGTGCAACATTAATTGAAAATTCTAATGGTTCTTCAGAACGGGTGCCATAAATACACAGGACCTATCCATTCATATGCTATGCAACACTCCCTGACAGTACAATAGGAAAAGGTTGGTTGCATTGAAAAGTCATCAGAATAAATTAAAAGTCAAAGGCAGCTTACACCACCTGATAAAAACCACTTAAAGGGAAGTTTCATTTCTTTTACGCTGGCTGAGTTTTGCCTTTTAAATTTTCCTTGCAATGTTTATTTTATAATAATTGTTGTTGTGGTTCTCACGTGTAAGACAACTGGGGTGATAGAATTAGAATACAGTGCAAAAACAACAAACACCTATCAAGTTAAATAAAAATACAATAGTGGCATAATTTGTATAAGTCACAGCATTTATTTTATTTCTTCCTCCAAGCCTTGAGCATTTATGTTGCACTTTGAGCATATTAGGGCGGATGAAGTGAACAGTTATCTCTGATACCCTTTTAACCTTTCCCCATCAGATTATCTGATTAAGTCAAAAGGGAAAGTTGTCTTCTCTTCTTTCCATTTTGGAACTAATATCAGCTTGTAGCTGAAGATTACATTCATTCTCCTTACAAGATATGTGCAATTGAATTACTTCCCCTAAGAGGCAGGAATTAGAAATATAAAACAGTATATTTAAACTGAAACCAGCTTTAAAATTTAGTATGGCATAAAATACAAACAGTCCTGAACAAATCTAGACAGCTCCTTTTTCTTGGACTTCTTGACCAATGTTAGCCTCGGCAACTTTCAGATGTGTGGACTTTTAACTCCCCAGCCAGAATTCTCGAGTTGAATTTCACCCATCTTAAAGTTCCTGAGTTTGAGAAATACTATCCTAGTATCCATAGTCTCTAGAAACCCCAAAGAACAGTACTATTCACTTAAAAAGTAATATTTAGAGATAATGAGATATCGAATGTAAACTAGAAGGCTATGTTTATGTTTAACATAATTTTATTTGGGCTGCAAAATCTTCAACCACTAGGTGGCAGCATAAAACACTTCAACTCCTTGCTGCTCTCTAGTGGTCATGTGGATTTAACAGAATAATAGAGTTGGATTTTTGTAACCCAGATACAGTATCCTATCTTCCTGTTATTGATATATCCTTCTAGGATCTCAGCCGATCTCTTGAGGTTCTCCATAAAATATACAGCAGTACTGGGTTATGCTCTAGTTTTGAAGATCCTGTGATCCCATCTAGAAAACAATGGAATTGGATGAAAGAGAAAAATATTTATACAGCACTGCACTTAATATATATTATTGGGAAAATATTATTTCCCAATATTATTACTTCCAAGTTCCCATGCTCATCTTATTGGGCTTATATTTGTTTCGATACATTTCTTGGAGTTTAATTAACAATACTAATAACAATAACTAACAAGAATAATGCATTCTTTGCTCTCTGCTGCTATTAGCAGTAATTTGAATTGAGATACTGTTATGATATTGTTTGAAATGGAAATGACTTAGAGTTACTTTAGATGTTTAGAATTATATTTGCTAGCCGATTCTTAATCTATATTAATTCCTAAACTAATTTCTCACAAGTTCAAAGGAAAAAAGAATTATAAGTTCAGCTATTTATCTCCACAGGCCCATTAACAGAATTAGTATGCACATTTAATCATTGCTACCCAGGACCTAAAAAATGACTATATTACATTACAGATTATGCCCATCTTTCTAGTTTGGAAACCTTTAATTGTTTTCTATTATTTCTATCATATATTCTAATTAGTTTAATGGTTAGTAATTTAAAGTAAAAAAAATGAGCATTGTTTGCAGATATCCTCAATCAATTTAAGAGTTCAAAACACCGAGGAAGAAAAGATAATTAAGGAAGGATATCAATGGAAAGCACCAACAGCTTTATTCTGTGGGATGAGATGGTTACTTCTGCTTAGCAGAATTATTATTTTTTCCTGCAGACTAAGCAGTTGCAAAGCAAAATGGCATCAGCCGTATGCTAGAAGTAACAGGAGTGTGCTATTCCTTAGGGCAGAGACTGAAGCTGTTGAAGCCAGGGTAAAAAGATTAAAAGCATCTACAGGGAGGCAAACAACAAGTATGTAATGATGACATCATGCAAATGCCACATTTACACCAGATGTGAAAGCAACACCCGTGATGATGATCTCACAGTATGTGTGAAGTTGAGTGAGATCACAGCAGTTTGTTGCTGGAGGTCTATCTTTGAAATGGGAAAGAATAGGAAAGGGGAGGGTTTTCTCCCTCTGCACCTTTCTCTTTTTCTCATAACTAGTAATGCTAGTTATGAGAGATAGTTTCGTTTAGTGCTTAAGGAACCAGTCTAGAAACCAGAATATTGTGAGTTCTAGTCCCGCCTTAGACATGAAAGCTGGTTGGGTAACTTTGGGCCAATCACCAAGAGACTGTGAGTTCTAGTCCCGCCTTAGGCATGAAAGCCAGCTGGATGACTTTGGGCCAATCACCAGGAGACTGTGAGTTCTAATCCTGTCTTAGGCATGAAAGTCAGTTCGCCGGCTTTGGGCCAGTCGCTCTCTCTCAGCCCAACCCAGTTCATAGGGTTGTTGTTGTGGGGAAAACAGGAGAAGGAAGCTGTAGTGGCTATGTTCACTGCCTTCAGCTACTTATATAAATAATAAATGTAGGATTTTAAAAAAATAGAAATGCCATAAGGCAGACATGTCAAACTCGTGACGTCATGTGATGTTGCGTGACGTATCGGAACTTTTCCCCCATTGCCGGCAATGGGGTGGGCGCGGTTTCCTCATGATGTGTCCTGCCCACGGGCCGGCAGTTTGACACCCCTGCCATAAGGCCTGGCACAAATGTTGGTACCCACAAGCTGGAGGGATGGCAAATTTAGCACCACATACGGTACTTTAAAAAGGGGCACAGGCACACCCACCAAATTTAGCAGAGATCCTTCCCTATGACTGTTTTTCTTTCTTTGAAGGCCTCAAGAGAAAGAAGCAGAAGTTTTGCTCTACCATACACCAAAAAATAAAGGAAAAGCAGAAAGAGACAGTGTCTGATAAAGTTTGGAGGGGGGAATAGAAAGAAGAAACAGAAAAGGCTGAGGTGGGTTATAAGAACTGTCGAAATGTAGCGCTGATTTCCTGGAGGGAGGGGGTACACTCCAGAGGAGCAAGAGATATCACAGTATGTGTGGAAGAAAGAGGGTGAAGACAGCTTCTCCTTAATAGTTCCCTCAAGTTTTATGGTGCAGAAGTAGTAATGGTAGTAAAGAGTGCTTTAGTTCGGCAAGATTCCTGTCTATAAATTTGGAATAATAAAGGAAACTGCTTGGAAGAACCTCAAAGTGTCTTTCTTGGTTTCTGGAGCTTGACAGGATAGCATTAAGAGGAAATGATTTTAACCATTATTGTCTAAAACAGGGGTAGGCAACCTTGGCTCTTTTATGACTCGTGGACTTCAGCTCCCAGAATTCCTGAGCCAGCCATGCTGGCTCAGGAATTTTGGGAGTTGAAGTCCACGAGTCATAAAAGAGCCAAGGTTGCCTACCCCTGGTCTAAAACATTTCTCATTGCAACTTGCTAAAGGCTTTGCAGATTTCTGCATTTGGCTGTTATGGCCAGAGCAAGGATAAGCCTGTAAGAGGTGCTAAGAAAAAGCCAGGCATCAAAACCTGTGGCAATGCAGATTCTGGTCTCCAGATTCTATCTGTGATGGATGTAAGTTCCTCTTTATCACCCAGTGAAGAAGTTGACAATAAACTATGTGCTGCGTGGTTACAATTATCTTATTCAGATGAAACATTTATGTGGCTTTACACATTACTTGATTACCAGGAGGCAGGAATTGCAAGGATGTATACTGAAATATACATTCTGGGTAGCTAAGTCCTGAAACCTCCCTTGGATTTGCAAAATGGGTAAAAGTTTTATCTCTCTAGTTTGAGAGCTCATATCAAAAGTTGTATACTACCGCTGGATAAATTTTAAGTTTCTCTTGTCATAGTTTCTAAGAAAAGACACAGGGACTCCGAGGACTTCAGAAAGATCTGAAATATGCCTCCCAAACATCTTTTAGTTCTTGATCATGTTCTATAAAATCCAAGAAAGAAAATTTTGGATTTTCGCAGAAGTAACGCTTTGCAGTAACACTTACCGGAATGTGGTTTCTGGAGGCAGGTCCTCAATTACATAAGTTGTGACTTTACCCACAGACAAAGTACTATCTCCCAATTCAATATTGTAAGATACAATCTCAGATCCATTATTGCACGGTTCCTCCCAGTTCAATACAAGGCATACAACAGGCGTTGGACAGGCATCCAGGTGCTCATCCTCTGACACATAGAGGGTGGTCACAGCCTCAGGTACAGACGCTGGGGCTCTGCAGGATACCAGGTCACTGTATGATCCCGCTCCTGCCTGGTTTATTGCCTGGAAAATAAATAGGTTGTATTTCATTATTCCACAAACTAGCTACGTAGTCCAATGTCAGAACTATAGAGGGACAAAGGTTTAGATCAGGGATCCCTAACTCGGGCTGTGGCATGCCAGCAACCGGGCCACGCAAACAAGCAAAGCCCCATCCGTGGGATGCAGGCAGCATGCAAAACCAGCCCCACTCCAGTCCCTGGTGCCCAAAAGGTTGATAGCCGCTGGTCTAGCTCACATATATCCATTACTACAGGTATTCTTCAACTTACGGCCACAATTGAGCCCAACATTTCTGTTGCTAAGAGAGACAATAGTTAAGTGAATTTTGCCCCGTTTTATGACCTTGATTAGGTCAGTGGTTAAGTGAATCCCTGCAGTTGGTAAATTAGTAACATGGTTGTTAAGTGAATCTGGCTGGCTTCCCCATGGACTCTGCTTGCCTATCCAGAATCAGTCATAAAATAGTCATGTTGAATTTTAAAACAAAGATATCTCTAAAATCCCTCCCCAAATTTGATATCAATTACAAGTAGTCCTTAACTTACAACCACAACAGAGCCCAAAATTTATGTGGCTAAGTGAGAAATTTGTTAAGTGAGTTTTGCCCCATTTTACAATTTTCCTTGCCACATTTGCTAAGTGAATCCCTGCAGCTGTTAAATTAGGAACACGGTTGTTAAGTCAATCTGGCTTCCCCATTGACTTTGCTTGTCAGAAGGCTGCAAAGGGTAATCACATGATCCCGGGACACTGCAACCGTCATAAATATGAAACAATTGTCTGAACGTAAAGCATATGACCATGGGGAAGGTGCAACGGTCATAAGTGTGAAAAATGGTCATAAGTCACTTTTTTCAATGCCGATGTAATGTTGGATGGTCACTAAACAATCCAACATTACCCATTTTGCAGCACCCAGACATGCCCCCAAATGTTAAGGTCACATAGTGCATTCAATCTTCAAATAAATCAACTTATTTCCCCACATTTATGTATGCAGTTGAGAACGTGAGTTTGTTCATCATAACATAATCCTCTTTGATTACTCACTGGATTGAAAGCTCTTTCCAATTATTCCCTAGCTCTGCTTTGTTTCTCCAAAAATGTTACCCTTTACAGTAAGGTGATGAGGACAGCAGAAACTTATATCCTCATCTTTTTTTATATCTAATCCTAAGTGAATTTGTCTGGACTTACCTGTAGTCTAGAGAAATAATGTGCTGCCGCTGAAAGTTGGTGGATTTCAAAGGAGTTGGCTGTGCCAGTATACACCAGTTCTAAATTCTCCTTGTCGTCTCCCCACTCCAGTCTGTATTCTGAGATGTCAGCACCAAAACTCTCAGGACTCTGCAAAATGAACAGAAGTTTGGGTCATATTTGAGTCCCAAGAGATGCTTTTCTATCTTTTCTGCTTTATATGCAAAACTGGGCAATCCGTATCTGAGTCACATCGATCATCCTCTTTAGTGCAGAGGGTTAACCGTCAAGAGAAAAAAAATCTCAAAGAGAAAAATTCAGCAGGAGAAATAGAACTGCGGTCAATTCATTGAACTGTAACTGAATCTTTAACATGCCCAGGATTGGTTGAGAGTGGCCTTTGATAAAGATATGTTGTGATTGAAGGCACCAATTTGAGCAAAGAAAAGAAGAGAGGAGACATGATAGCAGTATTCCAGTATCTGAGGGGCTGCCACAAGGAAGAGGGGGTCAGGTTGTTCACCAGAGCACCAGAGGGAAGGACGAAAAACAATAGTTGGAAACTGATCAAAGACAGAAGCAACCTGGAATTAAGGAGAAACTTCCTGACAGTGAGGACAATCAATCAGTGGAATACAGTAGCTTGCCTCCAGAAATCGTGGGCGTTCCATCACTGGAGGTGTTTAAGAAGAGACTAGACAATCACCTATCTGAGATGGTATAGGTTCTCCTGCTTGAGCAGGGGGCTGGACTAGAAAACCTCCAAGGTCTCTTCCAGATTCTGTTCTGTTCTGTTCTGTTCTATTCTATTCTATTAATGTGATAAAAGGAGATTTACTGCTTATCTGCTAGTTTCTTAGTGAATGGAACAGTTAGGTATGCATTCAGCAAATCAGGTAGTCCTCAACTTACAATTGGCTGTTTAGTGACTGTTTGAAGTTATGACTGAGGCAAAAAGGGCGCTTACAACCCATATTCAGTGAACTTGAGCTTCGTTTCAAGCTAAAAGTCCTACAAAACCAGAATGAATAGCTAGAGTTGATGACCCCTGCAGGGGATAAGAGCTCATCTACCCGATTGTCTGATTTTCTTCCAATCTTTCAGCGTACTTTTATTTGTGAACTTCTCTGCTTTGATAGCATTGGAGAAAGAGCTCAACAAAATGGAACCTTGGTTTGAGGGCAATTAGAAATATTTGGAGAAAACTGTTTAATAAAGGGCCTATTTAACGTAAAACGTCTCAAATGATGGATCAGAAAACAACCAATGGCTCTTTGTGGGCAAAACGTTCTTCTTGAATTCTATAGACAAACACTGAACTCTCAACAGCCAACCTGATCAGAAAATAGCTACCGAACGTGGATTATTATCATTAAAAGACTGATGCCAATCCATTTCAACTTTCCAAAATGGTATTTTTTTATATATACTTCTTCTGAAAATGCAACAATATTAGAATCTCACCAATCAGGCCTAGGTGTGGCTTTCCATCTTTTAAAAAGCTTCCCTGCCATTGGCTGTATGCATTCACAATCACTTACAGTAAATATGAGCCAGCAGTGTGCTGCAGCTGCCAAAAAAGCCAACAGAGTGCTAGTGCTAGGTGGCAAAACAGGTCCTAAAATGGGGCTGTCTTAACTGCCTTGCTTAGCAGTGGAAGTTTTGGGCTGAGCTGTGGTTGTTGAGAACCATCTGTAAATACAATGGATGGTTTAACGTAGTGATTCCACCAATTCATTCTTTCTCTGTAGGGAGCCCTAATCTCAGTTCATTTCAATGGAGGTTTGATAGAAGTCCAAAAAATCATATTCTCTTACCTCCCAACTCACAAGTACACTTGAATCTGAAAGGAAGGTAAGGCAAGGTGCTTTGCACTGCCCTGGAGGTCCAGCCACAGTGGTGATTTTTGCAGCTTCAGAGTAAGTCCCATACTAAAGGAAAAACAGGAAAAATCATGCACACACTGCCTATAGCAGAACAATTTACAGCATGATAATTTGTTCTTCTCCACCTTGATGTTCTTCAGATGGACTATGAATTGTAGTCTATTTATCAAGAAGTTTATAGAAATTTATGTATGATAAATAAATATGTATTTATTTGATTCTTGAGTAGGGAAAAAACCCATTGTAGAAACCGCCCAAAAATTCACATAGAGTAATGAATGTGGTCTATTTCCAAGCACTTTTCTAATAAACAATATTGTATTTCTACAATTTCAGACACACAACTCTCCCCTCTTCTATTTCAACATTTCATCACTGGGCTAGTTTTCCATTACAATGGAAGATGTTCTACTCCCTCCACAGTGGATATTCCTCAAATTGAGAAGTTCCTGGAGAATTCATCCCTTCATTACCAGCATGTTTGATGGCCCCATTGCAGGCAAATTAACACTGGCTACCTATTATGTAAGATGGGGGAAGGCAAACTTTTTAAAGAAACAGATCCACAAGGACCCTCTTCAAATATTGTGTTGCTTTTATATGCAATATTTTGGAGTGAACTTCCTTACCCCTCCATCATTCAAAGCCCTCACTCTGAACTGATACGTTGTTCCAGGCAGGAGATTGCTGACGGTACATTCAAGATCTGGACCGTGATAGACCTCCGAAACCACCTCTTCAGGCCCAGTCATTTCTACGCTGTATGCTGAGATATGACCGCTACTTTCTGATACAGGGGGAGCATCTGGAAAGAGATGTTGAGACAATTATTATAATGGTAATGAAGCTGTTACTATTACTTAGCTAAAATTACACTCTCCATTTTCTAAACTGTGGGTGTGCCAACATTGGAAGTTTTTAAAGAAGAGATTGGACAGCCATTTGTCTGAAATGGTATAGGGTTTCCTGCTTGAGCAGGGGGTTGGACTAGAAGATCTTGAAGGTCCCTTCCAACACTTTTATTCTGTTATCTTCGGCACTGACAAAATTACTATCAGTCAATTGCAAAAGATAGTTTTACCCAAAACGGGCTTACATCCTGTGACTTTCATATATAAATTTTGAAGAATGATTTATTTATTCAGTGTATGGCATATCATACATGGACTAACAATACATATTAATATTTAACACCTAGATTAGTAAAACACAATAAAATATAAATAAATGTTAAAAAGATCTATGTTCAAATACCAATGTCTAGGCCATACATGTCAAACTCAAGGTCCGCAGGTTGCATACAGATCTGGCCCACGGGGCCTCCCCGGAGACAGCGAGGGACTGGCCCCCCGCTGCCCTGGCCCACCCCACCCTGGCTGGGTGCCCCCCAGACACTGCACACAGGAAGTGGTGAGCACGTGAGGGCTGGCAGAAACCAGCAAAAGCCCGCTGGCCCCTTGGCCACCCACTGGCCAGTGCACCCAGGGATCCCGCAGCCTGCATAGTGCAGATGGGTCCGAGTGCCATGGCTGCCAAACCAGCCCTTCAAGCGGCAGGCGGAGGCAGAGGTGCAGGGGTGGAGGCATGT
Organism: Protobothrops mucrosquamatus; assembly: GCF_001527695.2. Lineage (NCBI taxonomy): Eukaryota > Metazoa > Chordata > Lepidosauria > Squamata > Viperidae > Protobothrops > Protobothrops mucrosquamatus. The sequence continues at coordinate 683,467 of NW_015386641.1, read as the reverse complement.
GAAGTGGCCTGCCAGACATGCTGGGCAGCCAGCTGGCCACCTACCCTGCCAAGCTGCAGCACCACGGGTAAGCAAAGATGGATGGTGGATATGAGCACCGTGGCTGTCCCTCCAAGTGTCAAGCGGAGGCAGAGTGGCGGAGGGTGGAGGCACATGATCAGGCCCACCAGATGCCTCACCCACCCACCCACACCGTCCCAGTCGCAGTGGGCATGGGCAAGCAAAGAGGTACGGTAGGACTGTGTTGAGGTAGCCTAACCAGTCACTGTCATGCTGTGGCCCCTGCCCGCTAATTCCCGATGTCAAAATTCATCCTCCAGTTCCACTGCACACGCAGGATGAGTCTCCCGCCCGCCGTCACACCCCCAATGGCCCTGGCAAACAGGAAGAGCGGGGAGCCCTTCATCCCCAAGAGGAAGCCAGGACTCCTCTCCTCTCCCCTCCCTTCCTGACCCCAGCGCACCCCAGAGCTGCCCCATGTGTGTCTGGGCTCCCCTGGAAAGCAGTTCCAGTCTGGGTCATGGAGTCTCGGCACCCTGGAAGCTCGAGGGCCAGCCCATGTGCCTACTCCCCAACTGCCCAGGGCCCTGGGAAGCCCATGCCACTGTCCAGGGGGACCTCCATGTGGTCTGAGAAGGATGGCAAGGCCACTCCAGTGGACCAGGTTCTAGTGCCTGCTCCAGTCCTGTCCCTCTGCCAGAGATCCCCGGATCCCCCCCACAGCCCCATCCTGGCCCCCAGAGGCTCTCCCCGACATGAGCGATGTCAAGCCAGCCATGCCCACCCAGCCACACCCAACCATTTGGCCGCGCCCATCCAGCCATCTTCCCTCCTCCTGAGAGCAATCACAATGCTGATACGGCCCCCAACGAAATCAAGTTTGACATCCCTGGTTTAGGCCATCTATCCATTGAAGCACAGCATAGTTTATATGAAAAAAATTGGACCCCTGACTGCCCTCAGCTTACAGCTGCTCACAATGTGATCTACAGTTTGACATGGGACCCCGCAGTCACCCTGAGGGGAGGATACTGTGCCCCATTGAAGAAGGGAATGATTTTAGAAGCCTAATAACTTACCCCACTGCAATTGTATTTCTTTATGCTTTGGTTTCCCAAGCACTCTGGGTGGTTGACACTGGTCTGGAGCAATGCTTAGCGTACGAACAAGTAAACTTTCAGAACACTAGAAAAAGACAAAAACATGTAAGATACAGAGCTATCTAGTAGCTCTAGTTCAAATTCACTTATTTTAAATTCACAATAGTTATAGTCTATTTTACTTCAGCTACAAGGCACCAATTTTCTGGGTTCCCCTAAATCATGAAAGAGCCACAAAAGACAACTTTGCACCATTTACTATGCTAAAATGGGGTTGGATAACTTGTAGTTCGGTCTGTTACATGAATACAGCCTCTATGCCAGTGATGGCGAACCTTTTAGAGACCGAGTGCCCAAATTGCAACCCAAAATCCACTTATGCATCGTCGAGTGCCGGGTGGGTGTGGCCCATTGGCTGGGTGTGGCCCATTGGGTGGGGGTGGCTACGGTGGTAACGGCAGACTGGGTGGGACTAAAAAGTTCAATCAATCAATTCCAACTTTGCAAGATCTTTTTTTTCCCGCGAAAAGTTGAAATTGATTGAACCTTTTTTTTTTTTTGTACATGGCGGCAGAGGCCTAAAGCGAAAAGGTTTTATAAAACCCAGCTGAAGGCCTAGGACTGGGGCGACGGTGCACGTGCCCACAGAGAGGGCTCTGAGTGCCGCCTCTGGCACCCGTGCCATAGGTTCGCCACCACTGCTCTACGCATTTGCCTTCCACATGGAAAAACAGAATTGGCATTTGACACTTCAGAAAGAATGGAAAAATGAAAATGCACATCAGAAATAAAATATGCTTCAGGAAATTCACAGTACTTCAGGAAGCTAAAGTGGCTAAATGTCTATGGAGATTCTCAGTCATGCAGGTCATAGTTATCCCTAAGGTGCTTTTTCACAAGGCAACTGGACTTTCTTGTTTTTCTTTGAAGATGTTTTGCTTCTCATCCAAGAAGCTTCAGAGAGCTGAAAAAGCTTCTTGGATGAGAAGCGAAACATCTTCAAAGAAAAAGAAGAAAGTCCAATTGCCTTGTGAAAAAGCACCTTTGGGCTAAAATGGCTAACTGTTCACCCAACTTTACTAGCAAATGTGTTTCATGTTTTTAAGAGATCAAACCATACATATGGTTTGACATAGGTCAGAAGTTAAGTCAGTACGAATTCAGTCTGAAATCTGTGTTAGTGAACTTTAAGGGATGAACTATAGCACAGTCTTGTGAAAATATAACATTTTTTTTAAAGAGGAACCGTCTGTTATTAATACCAAATTACTACTAGGTTAACCTTCCTCTCTTTATATAACCTTAATCATGGCTGGAACTGCCATTGCTAAGCAACGTTGCCCTTTATGATAATGTTGCTTAGCAATGGAAATTCCAGTCTCAATTACTGTCATTAAGTGAAGACTACTTGTAACGTAACACAGCCTAAAAGAGCAGCTGAAAATATACACATCACAATAGCCCACAAACCCACAGCCACACTCTGCCAGGAATTACCCAGAACCAAAGACAAGATACAGAAGGATGAAAGAAACAATGTCATCTACAAAATCAACTGTAACCATTGCAACCAATTCTACGTGGGACAAACATCACGTCAATTAAAAACCAGGATCCACAAACACCAGCTGGCAGTCAAACGCCACAATCCCAAATCATTAATCTCTACCCACGACACCAAACAGCATCACAACAATCATTGGCCACCACCCGCCATGCTTGTGAGTTCACTGAAGGCTGACACTCCACAAGCAATTCCATCAACAGACACATTGACCTACAACCAGCCTATGAACCCCTCAGACTCCAGATCAACTGCACAGCCAACTGCATAACCAATAGCACTGACCTTCAACCAATCCACACAAGCCCCCCTCCCACCAGCAGTTCACCTCCCAATAACTCTGACCTGATGTAACCTCCCCATCACAAGACTCACTGATGATTCGCACCTGACCCATCACAGACCCTCACTCAACACACCCACACCTGAAGCCCTTATCAACAGAAGAACACTGACACTCCCCTAAACTTCCCTGAAGATGTTACCTTAGCCTGGTAACGAACCATTCAGAAACCAACCCACAAGCTCATACACATCACAGTCAGCATAACCATTTGAACTATGACCATATGCATACTACATTCAAAACTGTATAGAAAAATATTACAGGTTAATGACTCAGAACACCTACTTAGCAAAAAATAAAAATACCAGATCAGCTCTACAAAAGTTGGAAAGTATGGCAGAATGGAGAGAAAGAAAACGGTACCCTTTGCTGTTCATCTATTTCTTACCTGACTGTGTCCACCAGTGCTAATACAGCATGCTCGGAGCTTGTACAAAGTGCCTGGCTTCAAGTATGCACACGTATATTCGGTAGCAGGTCCTCTATATGCAACTTCCCATTGATTTGCTGTAAGGTTAATTGGACTCGCTCAGGCAAATGATAAACATCTGTTAAGATACCATCTAGATTTCATTCAAGTCTCTGCCTTTGCAGTGATTTATAGCTCCTTCGTGGGAAGAAATGGCCTATGACAGGGGTAGGCAACCTTGGCTCTTTTATGACTCGTGGACTTCAACTCCCAGAATTCCTGAGCCAGGGGTCAATGGTGTTCTCTGGACTTGTTTTCTTGCAGATGTTTCAGTGAGAACAATTAATCAGTGGAATGGCTTGCCTCCAGAAGTTGTGGGTGCTCCACCACTGGAGATTTTAAAGAAGGGACTGGATAACCATTTGTCTGAAATGGTATAGGGCAGGGGTAGGCAACCTTGGCTCTTTTATGACTCGTGGACTTCAACTCCCAGAATTCCTGAGCCAGCCATGCTGGCTCAGGAATTCTGGGACTTGAAGTCCACGAGTCATAAAAGAGCCAAGGTTGCCTACCCCTGGCCTATGACCTTTTCAACCAGGTCTTTCCCATTCAGTCAGGCCTTTTCATTAGTTGAAAGCTGGATTTGCTTAATTGCTGAATTTGTATTTGCTAAAAAAAAAAAAGGCACCATTCTGGTTTTGGCGAGACCAACATTTCAATTAATTATGAGAGTTGACCAAAAAAAACCCCATCTTAACCTAAATAGAAATGAATCCTATTTTGAAAATAATTCAACATTGCTAACGATAGTTTTCATTTTGCAAAGCAAAGTTAAGTGCACATTTAAATAAATATATCTTTTTGCAATTAAAAAAACAAACAAACTTAGATTTACCTGGAATCTTATCAGTCCTATATAATTTTAATAGGCAAGTATAATTAAATATGACAGCTCAGAAAGTAATATTAACTTTTAAAAATTTGGTTACCACATCTGGACTACAGATTTCAATTTGTTTTCATTTTGATTTATTTGCCATTTTAATTTAATGATAAATTAATCAAACCCTTGAGGATGGTAAAGAATCACTACAATCAAATAAATTCAACTGACAAATTTTCAGTTACTTGATACAAAAGTTTTGAGAGTAGTGACACTTTTCTTACCTGGCTCCATGCAATTATATTTTCTTATGAACTTCATGCATCATTAAAGATACCAGACTATTTCTGAATCAAATTTACCTTCACAGCTTCCTTCTGAAACTTCTAACAGATAATTTAGGATTTCTGAACCACCGTTGTCCTGAGGAGGCTCTGTCAAAAAAAAAAAAAAAAGATTGGTGAGGAAAAGAAATAATAAGCAACTTATAAAAATGGGGGGGGGATTCTTTTCAGCAATGATTAGATGCAGAATCTATCTTTTAGTCAGTTGGCAGAAGATTACCTCCAATATGGTTGTTAGTCTATGTCCATGTTTGACGAGAGTTAGAACTGCTAAAAGTTTGTAAGCATAAAAGTTCCAACTCCATAGCTTTTTCAGCAGACCAAAAAATTATGTAACAGGCCTTTCCTCTTTCCCTCAATTCTCTGAACTTATTTCCCTCTGATTTGCCAAATAAAATCCACAGGAAGTAGATGACAGTTTTTTTTAAAAAACATGAATACATCTGCATATGCTTAAATGAAGTCTTTCTTGCTTGCGCAGATAACAGAACACTTTCCTCTTAAATGTTCTTTGTCACTTGTTTATTTTGTCATGATTTGTTATATTTTGTTTCTGGAGCAACACTCATTTGTTATGACGTTCTACAATTGCATATAGTACATTCAGAAGTTTGGTTTAGTGATTAAGGCACCTGACTAGAAAACAGGAGACTGTGAGTTCTAGTTCCGCTTTAGGTATGAAAGCCAGCTGGGTGGCTTTGGGCCAGTCACTCTCTCTCAACCCAACTCAAGTAATAGGGCAGTGATGGCGAACCTTTTAGAGACCGAGTGCCCAAACTGCAACCCAAAACCCACTTATTTATCGCCGGGTGCCAGGTGGGCATGGCCCACTGGGTGGGCGTGGCTGTGGTGGTCATGGCAGATTGGGTGGGTGTGGCCAAGGTGGGCATGACCACCTCAATGTTGCTCGTGGGGAGGGACACCTGTGGGGGCCGGGCAGGGTTGGGGGAGATCCGGGGGGTCTCGGGCAGGTGGGGCAGTGGGCAGGAGGCTCGTGCGGCGGGGTGATGCAAGGCAGGGCAAGGCAGGGCAGGGGTGCCATTGTCACAGGGCAAGGTGAGGCAGGGGCTGGGGCAGCTGCTGCCTGACACCAGCGGCCCCTGCACACAGGACAGTGAGCGCATGGGTGCTGGGATACATCCGGCCATGTGGGACCTCGGCAAGTTAGTGGGCAGCTGGTTGAAGAGGGATGATTGCCATCTCCAGGACATGGCGTGCGTGCCACAGAGAGGGCTCTGAGTGTCGCCTCTGGCACGCGTGCCATAGGTTCGCCACCACTGTAATAAGGTTATTGTTATGGGGAAAACAGGAGAAGGAAGGAGTATTAGATATTATTTCCGCCTTGAGTTATTTATAACAATAATAGGCAGAATGAAAAAATAACTAAATAAATAAGGCAGCATTTGAACAACATAAGCAAACCATTTTCTTTTCAGCATCAGTTCAGAGAATCAATACTCGATGTCAATTCTCTGCAGGCATACACTACACGTGTGGCTGGCAAGAGTGCAATATACAGTATTACAAGAAAACAGCACCAGTCCCCTCTACAGCAATGTCATGCATGTTAAATCAGTTCTTCTTGTGCTTTTAAGATACAGAGATGTACTCTTACCCCATTTCACACTGAAGCCATGAGATGTTACAGGCCCTTTAACAATGGGCCTGGAGGGAGGTCCTGGTCTGTCTGGGCTTGTGGTACAGACCATGACATCACTAGGACTACTTTTCCCTTCTACATTGGAGACAACCAGCTGGAATCAAAAAAATTGATCTTTTGTGAGTCTGTCTACATGTTGTGTGGCACAGTATAGTTATCTGCCAAAATGCTCTGTAAAAGTTTACCCGATTACATTTTAGTTATTTTACCAAAATAAATAAACAGTCACTGTAACTAGACTTTTCATTCTGAATCCACAATCAGAATCTTGTTCCTATGTTTATTTGATTGTGGATACATCAGGATATATTTCACAGTAACTGGAGAATTTTTGCAAGTACAAATTCAGCAGTTCAGAGAAAAAAAACCAGGCTGCCCCCTTGTGGCACCTTATTAAAATTGCATATAAAATTGAACATTGAAAACATGTGACATGAGATTGTTGTTTAAAAGTAAACAAGATATATAAATTTCTGCATGCACTTCCTTGAGAGATAAAACAATGCTGTTGTAACTTGGAACATTTACTAATGAATGGTTGTAACCTGAGGACTACCCATAACCTCTTCCCAATAATAAACATGCACGATACGGCAGTTCAAACTCTTGTGCTGAACAGGACAATGAAAATAAAAATAAAAGAAATTTACCCTGAATTTGTATTGTGTGCTTCTCTTAAGATTCTTCACAGTACAGGTTCGGTCTTCTCCAGTGTACCTTGGATGAAATGCATTATCCTAAAGGGCAAATGAGGTTACCAGTTAAAGAATAACAGCAAGCAAAAATAAATTCAGGAATATCACCCATAGTGTTATGCACCAAGCAATAAACCACTCCAACTGGGGCATGAAATATTTGTCCTTCTATTGTGAAAGTTGCCATTATTTGCAAATTAATTCTCTGCCTTTGAATTTTGCTATGTTCTGGTTTAGTTGTCTTTGGCCTCAGAACCTAATCTACCTTCTTTAATTATGAGCTGAGAAGGAATTTTGGTTATTTGTTGCCAAATCATAGTACGGTAACTTACTATAGTTTTTTTTTTTAAATGAAATTTTAAGATTGAGAACCATAAATGAAAGCTTGACATTTCCCAAACACCACCCTCACCTGAAATTTCTGGGCTGGTTTTACCCTAAATCAGGGGTAGTCAACCTTGGCTCTTTTATGACTCGTGGACTTCAACTTCCAGAATTCCTGAGCCAGCTGTGCTGGCTCAGGAATTCTGGGAGTTGAAGTCCACGAGTCATAAAAGAGCCAAGGTTGACTATCCCTGCAAATCATTACCATTAAAAAAAAGAGAAAGAATTTAAATTCCCGTTGCATTCCATTTGTAATAATAGCTTCAAGGGCCCTTCAATGTTTTTACTTTGATAAAGTGGCTCCCTCTTGTGTCAAAAAGAAAAACCACAACACACTTAGTAGTACGATGTTACTCATGTTGAGGAATGTTCTTCTTTTAGTAACATCCTATCTGTCCATCAGGTACGTGCTGGCAAAAACCCGGGAGCTTTGCCAAAGCAATAAAGTAAGGTAGAACATTTTTGGGAGGGAGCAACGTAATAGCTATGCAATATTGTTTCTTTATGTATCAACAGTTTGAGTCGTTGTGCTAGCATGTATGGAAATCAGATTGAAGTATGGCACTGCTCCCCAACGCAGGATAAAATGTTGGGGCAAAATGCCAACAATATATGTAAAACCAAGTTTTTGGATGGGTGTAGCAATTTCCCTTTGAGTGCAACTGGAAAAATTGCCAAGAACAAATATCTCTTAGGAGCCGTCTTAAGATGGACAGATCAGGAACCCTTTATAATACACTCCGTCAGATATTTAAAAGGCCTTTCAGATACTTAAGGACTTCTATGATTCATTTACCACAATAAGCTGTTAGGATAGGATTGCAGTCCAGGGGAACAATCCAAAGGACCCCTTAGGTCTCTCACAGGAAATTGAGGAGATGACATTACATTCCCTTGGGTGCATTAGTGTTACAGAAGCACATTGCGCAAACTCTACAGAAACAAAATGCATCGGCTACCCACACAAGAAAATAAAATCTCTGTTGGTACACCGCAAGGTCCAGTAGAAACTAAGGACAGTTGAGAATGTTTTAGAATTGGCTGTTGGCTCAGCTTCATTTATGGATTTAGAGCAGAGATGGGGAGCTACGACCCCTTCATGACTTGTGGACTTCAACTCCCAGAATTCCATGCTGGCTCAGGAATTCTCAGAGTTGACGTCCACAGGTCATAAAAGGGGCATAATTCCCCACTCCTGATTTAGAGCATGGGACAGAATTATTATGGCCACCCTGTAATGCTAGCTTTCTATGAAGGCCAAGCAAAACGTGGGGCATTATAAAAATGAGGGGTCAGTGGTGTTCTCTGGACTTGTTTTCTTGCAGATGTTTCAGTGAGAACAATTAATCAGTGGGATGGCTTGCCTCCAGAAGTTGTGGGTGCTCCACCACTGGAGATTTTAAAGAAGGGACTGGATAACCATTTGTCTGAAATGGTATAGGGCAGGGGTAGGCAACCTTGGCTCTTTTATGACTCGTGGACTTCAACTCCCAGAATTCCTGAGCCAGCATGGCTGGCTCAGGAATTCTGGGAGTTGAAGTCCACGAGTCATAAAAGAGCCAAGGTTGCCTATCCCTGGATAGGGTTTGTTGCATGAGCAGGGGGTTGGACTTGAAGACCTCAAAGGTCCCTTCCAACTCTGTTATTCTGCTCTGTTATTTTGGATTTCAGAACTTACATTATCTTCCTCCTGAATCTCCAAGGTGTACGTAATCACTTCTTCTGATGTGCAACCTTCTGCTTTATTCCATTGCAGTGTGATCCACGTTACCCCAGCACGGACCAGTCTTGGTGCTGAAGGGATCTGAGGGATGTTTCCTGAAGTGTAGCATACAACTTCTTGGCTAAAGCCACTGTGGAGTGAGGGAGGGGGGAGAGAGATGGGGAAGAGAGAAAGGAGGGTCTTTGGTAAAAGTTTGGAATTACACCGTGTGGAAGTGCAGTGGGTCTATTATTTTAATTGCCCTTTCTTTGTTTGCTAGACGTGTGTTATGTGCATGCTAAATTCCATTCTCTCTCTGAAAAAGGAAGAACTCGGCTGTGTTTCATAACAGAAGCTTCTCCATCTTTAAACAGAGATTACACTATTGATTCTCAGCTATACTTATCAGATTAGAGACAATATGGACAAGTTCAGAAATCCTTCAATTCAGCAAGGGGTGATTTTACTTAGCATTTGATTTCTATCTGAGATCCAAAAGATAGACATTTCCCCATTCTTTGATCATTAGTGATTTCTATATTCATGTTCTAAATTATATTAGGTACAATACAAGAGCTGGATATTTTTGACAGCCTTTCTGTCTGGCACTATTTTTACCAAGATTCTGCTTTCCACTATTTAAATACTTCCTGGGAGTTGGACTGGGATGTGCTTCTCTTTATAATCCTTGTTTATGCCTATTTGATGCTCTTTCATACTAGGCTTCGATGTGTATCCATTTGCATTTCTGCTTTAAGCAAGCTAGCCCAAAACTCTCTCTGAAATGAAAAATCCGTCCCCTGAAACAACACTGAATGGCATCTGGTTGGCCTCTGTGAGAAACAGGATGCTGGAATAAAAGGATCTTTTGTGGTCTCCAGCAAAGCTTTTCTTTCTTAACTGAGTTTGGCCTTTAGAAACAGCATGACGGATGGCTGAAGCATGTTATCAATCAGGCACCCGGACTTACCTTATGCCTATATCGTTCTGAGCTGCTAATCGGAATGTGTAACCCACAGCAGGACACAGCTTTGTCACCTTGTAATGTTTTTGGTTCCCAAAGTAACATTCTCTGAAAACATTACTCCTTTTCCCCTGAAAGACAAAGGTGTGAGTTCTATGAGCTTGTTCTTTTAATTTCTTTTTTCTTTCCCCCCCCCCCTCAAAGCAAAGAGCATTTTCTTCTGACTGGACATAAACAGTTCATTGTTTACTCATCTTCACAGTAAGATGCACTCTTCCTGGACATTTCCACTCAGCTATTAATCTCGCCTTTCTATCCTTCGCAACAGTTTTTAACCACAAGAATATCTTCACAATGATTCTCCAGGGGCGAGGCAAGTGAACACGATGGAAAACAGAAGTGATATCCAGATGCCCAATGGGGTCATGAAAAAATTATCCGAAGGGAAGGGAACCAATCACTGTGAGGGGTGTGTGGCTAAATAATTTCTCCAACTGTTTCTAAAGAATGAGGGAAGGAAGATTGGCAAGGGGCGCAGGCATCTTGGCTTCATCAGGAAGGTGTCAGGCTCCAAAAACCAAGAAAGACACGTTGAGGTCCTTCAAGCAACTTCCCTCATCTATAGACAGAAATCATGCCAAACTAAAACAGAATACTTCTACCATTCAACATCTACTGAGAACTACTAAGAAGGAGCCAGTTTAACTCTCTTACTCTCACACAAACTATGTAAAGTTTGCTGTGTTTTGATCCTCTGGAATACATTCCCTTCCTCCATCACAGAAGGTGAAAAAATTCCTAGGAACCAGGAACAACAATAAATCCCACCAATGGGAAACGGCAACTCAAGAGGAAATGCAGCAAAACTATCTAGCCTTTGAAGTATCGTCAGATGCAATCAGAAGTTAATTGATTCAGCTTTGGCCAAATTTTGACCTAAAAGGGGCCTTTGGGTGACACATATCTTTATAGTCCAATATTGCAAAAAGCATTATGTCAGACATAATGTTAGGTACCATTAGAATTACAGTGGTGGAGATTTCATTCTACAGGCACAAATTCATTGGATGTTATAGTTATCCCAATTGATGACCATGGATGTGGGAACTAAGGTCATCGAAGGATAAGAACTTAGATTCAAGGAAACTGGAGATGGTTTTGGTATTCCTTCACTCCATTTTTCCATTCCCTCTCAGTACTTTTGCAACTGGTCCTTCCAAGAAACATTAAGAAATATTTGTGGCCAGATTTTATTCACTTAATGGTTTTCTCCCAGATTGCAACATTTTCTGCAACCACCAAAGAACAGGGTTTGAAAGGAAATGCTATTCCTCCAATAAATCTGATCTCTTGCAATGGACAATTAGGACTATTGTCAAGTTTAAGTGACTCAGAACTTGTTCCAACAGGCTAGCATTTTATATGCAAAAGCATCTATAGAAACATTCTGAATAACCTTTGGATGCTGCTGCTCAGATTATTCAGATTCTAAGATGATCCTTCACATATGCTCAGAAATTTGCTATCAAATTTGACATTTTCATGTTCCCAATTGGAGCCTTTCCCATTATTTCACAAGGTATCATTTTTCATATCCCACTGCCAATGACAGCAGAGGTTGGCTGACATTTCTAATTAATGTAGGCATTAATTGCTTGGAAACTTTTGCATTCTCAAGCAAGCGGCAGTTTTGAGCAAGAACCAAAAGCAAATGGTCCATCTGACTTACTGATTTCTTAGAATCCTAAGTTATTTCTCATTTTTTCCCTCCAATTTCATTGTCCGATATAAACAGAATGCTTTTACAAAGGGTTGCTCCATCTTTTCTACAGAGGAGAAGAAACACTAATGCTAATGTACAAAAGTCAGGCAAATCCTCTCTCCTACGTTCCTAAATTTCACAATACTTATTATTGTCTTAAGGTCAGCAGCCCTGGGACAAGCCTACTCACTCTATGAAAATATATCAGTTGTGCTTTGACACTGCTGGAGAAAAACAGAGCAATTCTCCAGAGTTTATACAAACCAAAGCATCTGTTGATGAAACAGAGTACTGTACTAATTCACTTCTCTCTCACGTTTATCCTCATGTTGCCTGGATATATTTCCTGGGCAAGATTATTTGTAATTGTGTATACAAGATATATTTAGAATTACGGAGCCCGATTTCCAGTTTGCCATCACGGCCACTGGAAGGCGAGCTCCGTCTTCCATGTTCAGTTTCGCTCCACTGGGGGACCCTGGAAAGGGTCCAGAGTCACCCTGTAGGGGCGACAAGCAAGGAGCCCTTCCGCTTGATCCGGGGCAGCCCTCCAAACTGGCGGATGAAAGACCGGCCATAGAAATATGGCTCGTCACTAGGCTGCAGACAGCCGAAGTCAAACTTACCACCAGGCACTTCTTAAGCAGCATGAATGAGACTGTGTGAGATCTGAACCTCTCTTCAATCCTAAGTATTTTCTTTTCCTGTAAAAGCTGCCCAAAGTATCTTTCCCCCTGTGAGGAGAGAGGGAAGGGAAGTTCTATCCCACCCTCTAAGAATAGCGGTGACTGACTATCCAGGGGAGTTAAAATGCTGAAAGAATAACCTTAATCTAACTGGATTTATATGCTTCTAAAATTTGGGGACCAAAAGATTTCTTATCTTTACTGAAGACTTTGGTTTTTATTTACAAAAAAGACATAAAATTGGAAAAAGGATTATAAAAATTTTGGACTTAAAAAATCTTAAAGGGCATTGGTGACATCTTGTGGCCAAGTTTGATATTACAACTTGTTATTGCCTAAAGGAGACTTGGCTTGAAGCCCAAACTACAGATAAGACTTTTTCAACCTTGACAAATATCAGCTGTGAGAAACTCAGCTGTGTTCTATACTCAGTTATAAAATTATTTTCATCCTCTGACTTTAAAGCCCTCAGTTTAACACACCATTAAGAGAATATGGATGAAGACTAGGAACAGATTCTTTTTACGTTGAAAGCAATACATGAAACCATTCTTTCAGCTTGTGATGAAATAAGATGCTACAGAAAAGAACAAGATGTCAGCCTAGATATACGAACCCAAAATTTGAATATAATTAAAGAATCAACTACGGAGAAGCTAACAGAAGAAATGGAACAATTAAATACTTTGATAGAGGATTCAACTGACCAACAGTCAATGGAAAATCCAGAAAAGGGACTGACAAGACTGAAAATGGAAAAAACTTTCTATATAAACCAGAAGAAACTTGAGGAGCAAGAAGAAGAACAGACCGAAGGGAAGACAAACATATCAGGACAACTATGGGGATCTGGCATAATAGAGAGACGATTCGCTAGCCCTTCCAAAAAAATGGCGACTGAATGTCTCCTTTATTTTAAATAATATATATAACAACCCGAGGGAGATCTATTTGATGACTTAAAAGCACTGACAGGGAAGGCAAGCTGGCAGCCAGAATAAGGCTGAAGAAAATTGGGGTTTTGATTTATTAGAGAGGATTTTATATTACTAATTAAAATAGAATATACTCAAATAGACAAGATATGTATTTTGAATACTAGATATTGTTATGAACTGAGATAAAGAAAATTTTGGTCACTTAAAACTTGGAAATATAAATATTAAAAGTTAAATTTGAATATTGATGGGAAACTAAAAATTGGGAAAAACTAACAACAGGACATTGATTGTCTATAAAAATTGAATGTTAAAGCAACTAGGATATGTATAAGCTAAAAATGTATTGATAAATGTAACTGCTATTTTTACTTAATTGATATAATAAGAACTGTATTAGTTCAAATATGAGACAGTAGATATTAAGGAAAAAAGAGAGGAAATATTTGATGTGGTAGCTTGAGATTTGTACTAAAGATTTTTGTATGTTATTGAATTATCGATTAACCCAGCCACCACGTTGCTTTTTAAATACTTAAATGTAAAATGAGAAAATCAATAAAATATTACAAAAAAAGAGATATATTTAGAATTACGAAGCAACTAGTTGTAAATGTGAGGGGAAAGATGGTGGGTTGGAAAGAAAGAAAGAAAGAAAGAAAGAAAGAAAGAAAGAAAGAAAGAAAGAAAGAAAGAAAGAAAGAAAGAAAGAAAGAAAGAAAGAAAGAAAGAAAGAAAGAAAGAAAGAAAGAAACCATTTAAGCATACCTATTGACTCTTATACAGGTGGTCCTCAACTTATGATCAGAATTGAGCCCAACATTTCTGTTGCTAAGTGAAACATTTGTCAAGTGAATTTGCCCCATTTTACAACCTTTCTTGCCACCGTTGTTAAGTGAATAAATGCATAACTAGCTTGGTTAAGCTAGTAACACAGTTGCTAAGTGAATCTTTCTTCCCCATTGACTTTGCTTGTCAGAAGGTCACAAAAGGGGATCACGTGACCCCGGGACACTGCAACCGTCATAAATATGAGTCAGTTGCCAAGCGTCTGAATTTTGATCACATGACCATGGGGATGGTGCAACGGTCATAAGAGTGAAAAATGGTCATAAGTCACTTTTTTCAGGGCTGTTGTAACTCCGAACGGTCACTAAATAAACTATTGTCAGCCGAGGACCACTTGTACGTGTATACAACCAGAGCTATTTCTCCATCACAACTATCAGAGAAAGAGAGAAACTGAGGAAAGGAAAGATGGGAGGGAAGGAATTTGTAGTCTGGATGCAGGATAAAATTAATTGTAACTAGTAAATTGAAAACTCTCCTTCCCAAACTACGGTATTTTTTTCTTTCATCAAAAATTTCATCAGAAATTTCTCATATTTATCTATAAAATTTCAGTATACTCTTGTAGATGATGGATGAAGCACCTGCTGTTCTTGTTTTTCCTTTCCTTTTCTTTTTTTGTGATTTTATTGTTGTAACTGCCCAGAATTATGTTCCACAGGATGGGCAGTCTATCAATCTTATAAATAAATGAATATTCTTCCTCCCTCGCCTTTCACACAGAAGAAATATATCCACTTCTTCTATGTAGATTCAGACCAGCTTCTTTCCAAATAGATGAGAAACTCAATTTGTATTTTTATTTTGTTTTTCCTAATTGTGACAGTTCCTTTAAGTATTAATTTAGAACATCTGGTCAATATTTTCTGAACAAGCCATTACATTAAAGCAACATTAAAAAGATGAGACCTGGGTTTGAACATAATAAGAATTATTATGTTCTAAATTATTATGTTCTAAACTGCCATTGGTTAGCTGAAATGAGGAATATACTAACTGCAAACAGGCTGTCTTATCTTAGCTTATTAAGCTAAGATAAAATCTAAGAATCAATGAAATCACCGTTTCTCTGCCTTAAATAATTACTAACAGGCAAAGATTTAATTGATGACCGTTTCTTCTGTTATATTAATAGCTGATTGGCTTCCTCCAACATACAGATAGTCTTTGCTTACGGCCAGTAATTTAACAACCATTTGAAGTTATAACTCAGTTAAAAAAAGATACGTAGAATCCGTCCTTGAAGTTACAACTGTTGCATCATCACTTGCAGTCACCTATCCGCATTTCAACCAATTGCAGCATCCTGAAGCCACGTGATCAGATTTTATGACTTTTTTTTGCAATTTTCCAGCCAAAAATGGCAAAAATGAAATGCCCATTGGATAAGTTGGATTTAGACTTATTACCGGGTAATTCACTTAACAAATGGGTGATTTGCTGAACAAACATGGTGGCCCGCTTAACAGCCATCATAAAAACAGTCATAAAGTTGAGTCCATTCATGTGGTGACTTGACCTATGACAGCAATGACTTATGACCAAAATTCCAGGCTCAGTTGTGGTTGTAAGTTGAGGGCTATTTTGTATTAGGGAAATGTAAATTTTATACTTGAAATTTATTCCTGGAATGAGACTTTGTAAACAAACTTGTGATTTAGGGGCCTTTGACTCCCACAGAAACGTGGTTATGTATCAGACTGATTCTGAAAACCTGATTTTACAGCAAGTCTGTTTTATAACAAGGCAAAGGGAGTGAAAAGGAAGCATTAATCTTACCCTCCACACCCAAAACTGTCGATGTTAAGAGCCTTGAAAGAAACACATTTGGGAGGATAAGTATATGTAAAAATATTCAGAAATGCTCATTATTTTTAAATAAGGAATCAATAAATCAATGGAACAATTTTTCCACCTTCTCATTCCCCTGCATTTGATAAAGTGTGTAGAAACAGTTTAAGGTAAAGGACAAAGGTGTTTTTTTTCCCCCTAAAATAATTGGCACTTACTTCATCCCACTCTAAAAGGTAGCTGGTGATTCTTGAACCATTGTCAATTGGGGCCTGTGTAAATAAACATAAGGGAAGGTTGGAGAAGGTCATGGAATAAATGTTATTCAAAAAAAAAAAAGAGAGATAGAGAGAGAGAGAGCAGAAAATTCCACGACAGGACAGGAAAGCTTAGATCGGTGGCAGTGCCAGGGAAGGGAAAACAAGATCTTTATGAATCTCACTGAGGTCTTCATGGCTGACAGACTGCTCTTTTTCAAAAGCATTAAGAGTGTAAGAATTCTTGCCTCCTATTAAATGAGGTTGTAACCTGCATCTTCAGTCACAGCAGTTACATGCTGGATTCTAAGACACAAGACGAGGCAAGAGAGCAACACATTTTAAAGGAGCTGGTGTGGTATGGTAATTAAGATGTTGGACTTGAACTGGGAGTACCAGGTTCAAGAGCATTTTCATCCAGAGACTTCATTTCAAAAAGCAATAATAATAATAATAATAATAATAATAATAATAATAATAATAATAATAATAATAATAATAATAATAATAATAATAATAATAATTGGAAGGGACCTTGGAGGTGAGACAGGAAACCCTATACCGTTTCAGAAAAATCCAAGGGCTACCTGTAGCTGGAAGTGACAAAACAAGATTGCCTATGCATGATACATTAACTCTATTATCTGCTTTAAATAATCCCTTATTCTGGTGTCAAACTTGTAGGAGTGATATTTGCAATAGTACTATCTTCTGAAAGATCCTTAATCTACATCACCCTGAACATCTGTAGAAAAAGTGGGATATAATTTTTACACATAAAATAAATAAACAAATAAAACTTGTATGATGGAGTTCTTGATGCTATCTGACCTTGGTTGGCTGCATGCAGATGTTTCATTACCCAACTAGAAAAGACTGAACAACAATTTATCTGAAGTGGTGTAGGTTCTCCTGCTTGAGCAGAGGGTTGGACTAGAAGACCTCCAAGGTCCCTTTCAACTCACTTTAAGAACTGTCCCGTTTAGCAATGGAAATTTGGGACTCAATTGTGATTGTAAGTTGAAGACTACCTGTAATACAGAATCAACCAATCATTTTATTTGGGTTTTTTGTTTTTATGTGTGTGTGTGAATCAGCCAGAGGGACTAGAAGTTTAACGGTGTAAAAATTTAATAAAGAATGATAATTAGCAAGTCTCGGTTTTCCTGATAGCTGGAAGGCCAAGATGCTGAGTTTTCCACCTAAAAAATCTTCATCCTTTTAAATTGCCTTGTTTGGACGCAGTGAAAAACAGTTCATTCATATTTTTCTAAACACACAGACACAACATATGTTCACATGCAGAGAAAATCTAAACAGTGTTTCCTAGCTTGACAACTTCAAGGCATGGTGGAGATATACACCCCCAACGATCAGTTTCATCTACCTGGCTTAAGGAGAAGAGAACGGAAATCTGAAGAGTTTCAGAAGAGAGAAGACTGCCTACACACACATTTTCTCAAGAGAAGATTTACCTTCCATTGCAAAGTCAAGGAATTTTTGGTCCTGTGTGAAGGTCTGGGTGGAAAAGGACATTCTGGAGCAGAGCTACGAGTGATGAAACTGATGGGTTCTGAGCAAGATCCTTTCACGGAATTGTACATAGCATATATCCTGAAAAACGGAAGAAAGTTTTGTTATTATTGATCTAATTGTGTGAGTTTCACAACATTACTCAACCCATCAAAAGTAGCTTGAAAATGCTCACCTTAACTGGCTTACAATAAGGACCGTGGAATGTCATCCAGGGTACAAGGGGCAGACTTGATGAAGTAAATGGCACCTTCTACTTCTAATTTAATTGCAGATTTTGCACTGCCCTCATCAGCTGTATGTTCTGGAGCATCGAGAATCTTACTCCATGCAAGAGTGAAATAAATCACCTACAAAGGTAGTCTTCGACTTATGATGGATCACTTAGCAACCGTTCAACGATCCGATGTAACTCCAACGTTGGAGTTACTTACAATCTGGATTCAAAGTTCTGATGATCGCCCTTTCCCTGCAGTCATGTGACCTCACTTCAGCCACTCGGCAATCGGACCACATTTACAGCCAATTGCACTTTTTCCCCTAACTTGCCATTAGGCAAACCCCAACGGTTGTTAAGTGAACGCCACAGTCATTAAGCGCACCAACGGTTCGCTATTGGCACAGTTTTGCTGAAAACTGGAAGTAAATGCCAGTTTTTGGTAAAACCATCCTAAAACACGGTCAGGTGATCTAATTTTTAATTAGACTGAATCCCATGGAAAGAGATTGGACGGAAAAAGGAAAAGAACTGGATAATCGTATCTTTGTAGTTGTAAGGAAGCAGGATAGAAATGTTTTAAATAAATGAAATAAAGATTCCAGGTTAGGTCAGATTAAAAAAACAACAACAGTACTATGCAACGGATTGAAGGGAAGAAGAACTATACTGTGCTGATATTGGTAGGAAAGGATTGTGGCACCACTGGGAAAAAAAACACAGATACCCGCTCCAGCGCTTAAGGGTTATTGCTCAGTTTCCAAAAAAGAATCTTCCAGAGTACACAAAATTAACTGCATTCAAGTCTAGACAAACGCTTTGCCAACTCTTGAGTCCAGCTAAATTTAGTTTTATTTTTCAAATGGTGATGCCACTATCCCTATCTAACCCCATTGCTAAACTGAAAATGTTTAAAGGTGTCTCTGTCCTTGTGCTTTTGAATGGCTCCCCGCCCCGCTCTCTGTATCTGTCTTCTGACAACCTAAACAACAAATCAGAATTTGTCAGGGGAAGCAAGAATTGTGGCATTCTTTAGCAATAAGGCTAGTGACAAGACCCAGTATGCCTTGTACTTTTCATACAACCAACCACATGAGGGTTAATATTTCAAAAAAATAGCGTTGAGCATTGAAAATGTAGAAGACTATCCTTTGTGGGAAACGTTGGAATGCTATTATTTATTTCCACTAAGATCTTGATATTTACTTGGGTCAAAATATAGTAAAAAGGCATGTTGGAAATGTAAATGTAAAGAAAGGACTTTTTATCATTTATGGTGGACATGTGATAAAGCAAAGAAATATTGGAGTAGGATTCATATTTTAATGCAGAAAATTCTTAAAGTGAATATAAAGATCAAACCAGAAACTTTCCTTCTGAGTCTAATGGAAAAAGACTTGGGGAAAAGAAATTTGGAAGGCTGATTTTATATATATATGGTGATGGCAGCAAGACTGCTCTATGCACAAAAATGGAAGGATGTTTCGATTCCCACCATGGACGAATGACTACAAAAGCTGATGGAATTAGCAGAGATGGCTAAACTGAGTGTTTTGATAAAAGAAAAGAATTTAAGTACTTTTATTTCCACTTGGAAACCGCTTCTGGACTTTGTGCTTGAGGTGGGAAAAAATGATACTATGATTTTGGGTTTTACTGATTAGTTTGATTTGTTGATATAGAAATGGCTATTTCATACTGCTATAGAAATGTAAAAAGTTCAGATTCGATGATAATGCCTTATTCTACTATAACAGAGGGAATCGGAAGTCAACGCCTTTTTTTTCTCTCTCCCCCTCCGTTTTCCACACTTCTCTTTTTCTCATTCCCCTACCATGGTTCCTCACTATTTGCTTTTTGTATTCTTGTATTTTATGTTTTTAAGTAAAAGTGCTACACTCACTTTGCCAGCAAATTTGGAAAACTCAACAGTGGCCACAGGATTGGAAAAGGTCAGTTTACATTCCAATTCCAAAGAAAGGCAATGCCAAAGAATGTTCAAACTATTGCACTATTGCACTCATTTCACATGCTAGTAAAGTTATGCTTAAAATCCTACAAGCTAGACTCCAGCAGTATGTGGATCGAGAACTACCAGAAGTACAGGTAGGATTTCGAAGAGGCAGAGGAACTAGAGATCAAATTGCCAACATACGCTGGATCATGGAGAAAACTAGAGAGTTCCAGAAAAACATCTACTTCTGCTTCATTGACTATGCTAAAGCCTATGATTGTGTGGATCACAACAAATTGTGGCAAGTTATTAAAGAGATGGGAGTACCAGACCATCTTATTTGTCTCTTGAGAAACCTATATGTGGGTCAAGAAGAACTGGACACGGAATCCAGTTTTGAACTGATTGGTTCAAAATTGGGAAAGGAGCCCGGCAAGGCTGTATACTGTGGCCCTGCCTATTTAACTTATATGCAGAGCACATCATGAGAAAGGCAGGGCTAGATGAATCAAAAATTGGAATTAAGATTGCCGGGAGAAATATCAACAATCTAAGATATGCAGATGATACCACTCTAATGGCAGAAAGTGAAGAGGAATTAAAGAGCCTCTTGATGCGGGTGAAGAAAGAGAGTGCAAAAGTTGTCTTGAAACTAAACATTAAGAAAACCAAAATCATGGCATCCGACCCTCTCAATTCCTGGCAAATAGATGGGGAAGAAATGGAGGTAGTGACAGATTTTATTTTCCTGGGCTCCAAGATCACCGCAGATGGGGACTGCAGCCAAGAAATTAAAAGATGCTTGCTCCTGGGGAGGAAAGCTATGGCAAATCTGCATACTAAAAAGCAGAGACATCACCCTGCCAACAAAAGTGCGTATAGTCAAGGCCATGGTTTTCCCAGTTGCAATGTATGGCTGTGAAAGTTGGACCATATGAAAGGCTGAGTGCCAAAGAATTGAGGCCTTTGAACTATGGTGCTGGAGAAGACTCCTGCAAGTCCCCTGGACTGCATGAACCCTGACTGCTCTTTAGAAGGCCAGATCCTGAAGTTGAAACTCAAGTATTTTGGCCACCTAATGAGAAGGAAGGACTCACTGGAGAAGAGCCTAATGGTAGGAAAGATTGAGGGCAATAGAAGAAGGGGACGACAGAGAATGAGGTGGCTGGATGGAATCACTGAAGCAGTAGGCGTGAGCTTAAAGGGACTCCAGAAGATGGTAGAGGACAGGAAGGCCTGGAGGAACATTGTCCATGGGGTCACGGTGGCTCGGACACGACTTCACAACTAACAACAACAACAAATGTTATGTTATAAGTGAATAAAAATCTTTAAAAATATATATACTAAAAAGGCCTTTCGTTTCTGGCATTGATAGCAGTTAAACAGTTAGAACAATTAATCAGTGGAACAACCTGCCTCCAGAAGCTGTGAATGCTCCAACACTGGAAGTTTTTAAGAAGAGATTGGACAACCATTTGTCTGAAATGGTATAGGGTTTTCTGCCTGAGCGGGGGTTGGACTAGAAGACCTCCAAGGTCTTTTCTAACTCTGTTATTCTGTTAACAGGAGTTCAAATAATCCTTGTTAAGTTGATAGGATAATGTAAGCTTCTTTTTATGATTCTGGTATATACTCCTGGCTTTGGATGATTATTTGTAATTGGAAAGGGTTTCTGATTATAAAGAGAAATTCAGAAATATGTTCCTCAGTCCGGCATAATACTCAGAGTGGTTCAATAGAAATCAGTGGGGTAAGATGCTTACAGATTTAGGTTGCCTTAATTTAACTGAGTCTAAGTCTAGATCTATCCCACAATTCTCAGCCTCTGTGATTATTCACTCTGACATGTTTATCTATAGTGAATGTTCCATAATAGATTTTCTATTTACTTCTTTCACCCTCCTGAAATGGTTGGCACGATTAAGCCACTATTCAAATGTGAAAAGCTGAATTATTTCCTGATCATAGATACAAAATGTCATTCTTGTTCAGTGTCTTACAAAGAGAAACTGAATGATTGCTTCTGTTTTTTAGAAAGCCATGTAGTGAAACTGGTTCTAATGACTTCATTCTTATTTCCCAGTAATATTGACAAACTCTTCCTGTTTGGTTTCAGAAATGATTATCCTGCAATGCTCCCATCATGCTTAGATGCAAAAGCTTTCAGGATAGAGAGAGAAATCTCCCTTTTCTTCAAATTAGGAAGAAAGTCTTTAAAAAGCTTAAAAAGTTATCCTGACTTTTAAAGGCATTTCCTTTGAGATTGCAGGGTTGGGGATGATGGAAAGTTAAGGAAAGTTAAGGGTTTTCACAGCAATAGAAAAACAATGATAAATTAATATGATATAAATATAATAAATAAATAAACGATCATGGTTGCTGGAGCTGGCCAGAATAAGGCCAAGGATTGCAAGGAGGCTTCTGGATGCCAAATTTTCTTGTAATGCATCTGAGAATGATGTAAACACCCATTCTAAAAAATTAACCTCAGATTTAGGAATCAGCAGAATTGAAAAAATGGAGAAATGGCAAAGAGAATCACTTGTCCTTGTCCAATGTAATTTTTTAAAAAAACGGCACAGCATTTTCACAGCCTTAATTTATCTACTTTATTTACCATGTTCCAAAAGATTCCATGCTTTGTTAAGCCTTATGAATGTTGACAAGCCTAAAAAATTTTGTGAACAGCTAAAAAAAAAAAAACCCTCCATGACACACAGCTAAAAGCTGATAGTCAGTTTGGTACATTTGTCAGCATTCACTTGGCTAAATCCCCAAAGTGAGAAACATGCTTATTTTAAAACATTCACTGCATTGTGATTGTTGTCAGCATTTATGTGGAAATGGCAGGACCCATCAAATTTGGAGCATCTATTATGCTATCTAGAATGGAATGTATTAAATTATGGAGGCTCACCTGATGTGATATTCTGTTGCAGGCCTAAGATCTTTCAGTTTGTATTCCAATTCTTCTCCACTGGAAAAGAGGCAGAGTTGTATAACAAACAAACAAAATTAAAAGTGGGGTACTGAATTATCTAGCAAATATGCCTTGTATATTACGATCCCGTCCAACGTATTCCAATTATATACATGATCTCAATCATGAGAATAACTTTTGCCCAATACCAAAAGAAAAATATAATCCCAATAATATCTGATTGGGAAGTTACACATGGAGAATATGCAGCTATGGCAAAATTAACAGTAAACGCTCAACAATGGAAGTTTAACCAAATTTAAACAAAATTTCCCATGCATAGATCATGTAGCATGGTAGACATAATCATTTTGGTTTCTAATAGACCTAAACATTTATTAATATTGTAATAAATAAGTGCATGAAAGGAGGGAGTTAGAAATCTAATAGACCCCCCCCTCTTTTTTCACCTATTGGTATTCTACTCATTGTCAAACTTGTTTGTTCTTTTACCCTTTTCAATATGTGTGCAAACAACATAAAGTAATAATACTGTGTTGAACTAATGAACTTTTAAATCAGCACCACTGTATTGAAGTAATGTACTATGTGAGTTTTACAACAATATAATAATAAAAATGTGGTTCTCAATAAAAAATTATTCCAATTGAAGGCAAACTGCAGAGGTTGAAAAGGAAACTATAACAAATATTTCATTGACTTCATAATATATCTCACATTTTTGAAGATTTTTTAAACTGTTTCTTTTTGTAAATTACTTCAATGGCATTTGAAGAATGATGTAACTGAAGGATTACAGGCCTAAAATTATTATTAGTATTAATAAAAATGATTGATGTATTAATTGTATTGATATGCTATTTCTTATGCTGAAGCATCCCATAAACAGTTTATATAAATACAGCAATGAATATAAAATAATACAGGTAGTCCTTGACGTACAACCACAGTTGGGGCTGCAATTTGTGTCATAAGTTATTGTGATCAGATTCAGATTCCAGCAGGACTACCCGATTCTGTGACAGCTTTGTTCCCTATGCCATCCGTCTGGTAAACTCGCAAGATTCATTTTTCTCACCATGCACATGTATACACAATCCGAACTAGACTGTGTTGTTTCTCTGGGTCATACAATATATGTGGGTATGTGGGTATATACAAAAAAATTGGTCATATTTATGTAGTGTATATTGGAGGTGGTGACACTTTGAGAGCTGTATGCAACAAAATTTCATTTTAATGTCTGCCGATTAGCGCAGGGCTTTTCAACCAGTGGTACGGGTGCCACCTGTGGTACATTGGCACCTGGCAAGTGGTACGTGACCATCCTAGAAAAGTGGTAGCGGGGGAAGGGAATGAGCTGAACCAGTGGCAGCTCCGCACAAGCCTGAGCAAGAGATGGCTGGAGCTGCAGGGCTGTCAGGGCTCAGCGGAAGCGCCAGGATCAGTACCGCTTTCCAGCTGATCAGCGCTTCTTCGGGGCTGTCAGGGCTCAGTGGAAGTTCCAGGATCAGCGCCAGGCTCCAGCTGGAGCTCAGCGCTGATCCTGGCGCTTCTGCTGAGCCCTGAAGAAGCACCAATCAGCTGGAAAGCAGCACTGATCCTGGTGCTTCTGCTGAGCCCAGAAGAAGCAGCGATCAGCTGGAATGTTGCAGCATCTCCAGGGTCTTGTGATTTACATTCAGATGCTTGGCAACTGATTCATATTTATGATGGTCACAGTGTCCCAGGGTCATGTGAAGTGACCAAAACCTGCTGCAACCACCCAGCAGACGGGGGAATAAAAACCAAACACCCCCCACCCCACCCCTGCTGCCAATCCTCAACAGAAATGCTCACAACAATGAAAACCTCGGACAGGAGGAAGAGCGCCACCGGGACAGTTGTTCAAGGAGGAACAACAAGAATTGCATGGGGATCACTCTTCTCAAGCCCTTTGCTCAGAAAATAAATGTAGGAATTCTCTGACTCGGAGGTTAAACATTTCCCAAAAATTGGCAGAAAACAAACAGATGGACATTTTTGTGATATCAAATTAGAAATTAGCACTCTTCTCATTAAATCAACCCTCTACAAGAAAAGAGATCAGAGGCATGAGAGAGACCTCATCTTAACAACCACGCTGATAAATGATCCTTTGATCTAAGTCTTACTGCTTACTGCAATGAGTTTGCCTCCTTGTTAAGAATCTTGCTTTTTAGAGTAAGTACGTGGTGAGCCAACAATTCATTTGATACAGAAATATACTTGAAGGCCTGGATTGGCTAAAGAAATGGAATAAATAAGTGTTGGCTTAAGGAGTGGATTGGTTCTGTAAACTTGCTAAATTAAACTAGCTAAATTAAAACCAAATAAACACTACCCCTTAGCAAAATGTGTGAGATTACTTAATGCCATATTTGTAAACATCCCATAATTTAAAAATTGTGCTGAATGGACAAAAAGGGTTGTATGAACTATCTTACATCCAATGTTCTTTATAACACTTCTGGTTGGGTGAGATTCAGCGTATTTCTCTCCTACAGGTAGTCTTACAACCATTTGTTTAGCAATTGTTCAAAGTTACAATGGCACTGAAAAAAACTGACTTACAACCAATCATCGCACTTACGACCATGGTTGCATGGTCATGTGATCAGAGTTTGGGTGCTTGGCAATGGGCATGTATTTACAATGGTTGCAGCATCCTGGGGTCACGTCATCACCGGTTGCCACGTTCCTAGTCAGCTTTCAACAATAGAGAAAGCTGGATTTGCTTAAAGACCCACATGATTTACTTAACAACTGCAGTGATTCACTTACCAACTGTGGCAAAAAAAAAAGATTGTAAAACCAGGCACTTAACAGCTGCCTTGCTTAGCAATGGAAACTCTTGTTCCAATTGTGGTCATAAATCAAGATCTATCTCAGGGGTAGTCAACCTTGGCTCTTTTATGACTCGTGGACTTCAACTCCCAGAATTCCTGAGCCAGCACAGCTGGCTCAGGAATTCTGGGAGTTGAAGTCCACGAGTCATAAAAGAGCCAAGGTTGACTACCCCTGAATCTGTATGGCAGAAACAGGATACGCTTGGTCAACCTGTTTAAGTCCCATGGCTTTTTATTACAATGGAGAGGCACCCAGTTTTTTTAACCGTTTTCAGCCAATGGGCAGTTCTATAAATTTCTTTCCTATGTTGTTGTTTTTTCTCCTCCTAGGAGAAATGCACAATAGTTAAGTTGACAAAATCCCAATATTCCAGTTTGGCACACAATGCATTTAGATACTTGACAGGAAATTTTTCCAGCTGGTAAATATCATGGAAAAACCTCTTGGCAGGGAAGAGGATATGACAAAAATGGGAGACATAGTGATAGTGAAAGGAACTTGGTACTCAATTCTGGAAAAAACACATCTGGATTTATTTCCATGCTTTGCTGCTTCAAATATAAAAGATTGCATGTAAGATCACGCACATGCAGATTATTACCTGTAGATTGTTTTGTATTTTCCATCCCTGCCTTTGTCTGATAAGGCAACTTCGTAAGTACACGTATAAGGCAAACCATTGCTGAGTCTGTCTTCACTTGAAAGACCATTTGGAGGAGACCAAGTGAGCAAAACTGTTCTAGCCTGAATGTTCGACACCTTGGGAGATAAAAACAAGATGAGGTTAGTTTTCATGCCAAGAGGCATATTGCCATTTTAAAGTGCCTATATTTGAGGTATCAGAAAAGTTATGAGCTACCAATAGAATACAATACTTGTAGCTCAGGGTTAAACTGTGGGATCTTTGGTGCTCTAATTAACTTCGTCAATACTAGCTAGCAGTGATGATGTTACCTAGTTGGGTAATGAAACATCTGCAAGACAACAACCAGGCTCAGAAAGCACTAAGGACCCCAAAATTATGAATTATAATTGTCGTTCCATTCATCCTGAACCATATCATGTTAAACATTTTCACAAAATGGTATTTTGATCTTGTTTTGATTCTTTTTTAAAAAACAACAACACACACCCCAACTTCAAAACACATACTTCAGTTTATTATTGGCCAATGGAAGAGTTTGTGTAGCTTTCACATTTTTTTCTGAACTTGTGTAACATTCTAACACTGATTGCTTTGAGAACCTGGACTAATTAAGAGGGCCATTAAATTAAGCCAGGCATCTGTAGAAATATTGCACTATCTCATATTAGATCAATTAAAGTGCCTCAGTTATACTAAAGGACTGAAACGGTAGCCAAGAAGACAGATATTTACAGTGAACATACCATATTTGACCTCAATTAAGGATTTTATGAACTGAAAAAAAAAGAGAGGGGGGAATATGAGGACAAACGGACATCTGAATTGGATTTCTGGCATTAGGACATGTACCAGTACAGCTAAGGAGAAAGGGCTTTTTCCCAATTCTTTTATTATGGACATATGGTTGCATAACTGTTTTGCATAAATTCACACAGGGATTTGGAACTTAATGTACCATAGTCAGCCAATGTTAAATTGGAATGCTTTCTTTCTTTTATGATCACCAGCTAGGACACACGTAGCTCTGTGCAACATATGGCCCAACAAAAAAAACAAAAACCCAAAACATTTTATCCTTTCATGAACTTTAATAATTTGGAGAATCCAAAGAGTAAAATGAATAGTATTCTTATCTGTACAGTAGAAGTAAATATGGAAACTGGAAAGAGGATCAAGTTAAATGCTAAACAGATTGTGCTGCTCCTTTTTTTTTTTTAACTGAGATTTGGTTTCCTGAAGGTGCTATGTAGAAGCAAAAAGCTGCCTGGTGTCAACACTGCTAACTCTTCTTTGAAGAGTTTCATCTGTCGGAACCATGACACCTGGCCAGGTTCTTAAACAGTGATCCATCTCAGCCATGAGATATGTCTAAGCCCTCCACCAGGAAGGCTTTAGAGGAGATTGCACTGATGTCTAATTTCTGGTTATAGATTTCTCTGGAAAAAGCAACTGAATATGGATAGATATTCATTTTATGAAATTCCCCACAGATCTTCCGACTGTCCAACACAGTGACACAAAGCCTTGTAGAATACTGTATTCACAACATTATGTGTAATTTGATGTGTTTACTTGTATGGATAGCTAAGGAAGACTCCATTCATTGGAATTGGGGGGGAACCACTAGTATATATGAGATATGTTGCTGATGCACACAATCTATTCTCAAAGGTCATTTGACCATTGTGAATACTCCATTGAAAACAGGCAAGGAAAGTGCATCAGAAATGAGTGAGATCTATATTTTTGTGGAGAATTATGGTAATCTGGTTAATTTTTTTTATAAGCTTTCTTTTAAGTTCAGAGACAGATTTCATACTACGCAGAATCAAATGCAAGTAGAATATCCAAAGGAACATTTTATTTATGTGGGCATCCATGTTATTTAGTTCTGCACATTAATTATTACTAGTTATTACATTACAGCAAAAAGGTCTGTTTTCAATTACGCAGCAGATGACAGTTCAGCCTGTCAAAAATAAACATCTTTCAAGTTAAAATACTACTTTAAATCTTCCATGAAACACTTCCAAACCGCCTATTAAGGTCTGGATTACGTAGTGATCGACATTTTTTTTCCTGCATTCTGTGTTTTTTTCTGCATTCAAATCAACGAGTAAGTAAAGTAAAAGAAATGTTGCATTAATCTTTGACAGTAATTCATTTAATCCATTTCATTCTTTTAAAACCACCTTAAATGGTTTAAGTCATATTGCAAAACAACCTTCTCCCACTTGGCATCCACCAGAAATGCTGATCCTTCATATTCCGCAATTGTCAGCCCCTGGTCTTGTTCCCCAAACATTTCAATACTGGCAAGTTGGCAATGCTTCAGAGCCAAAGGAAA
This sequence comes from Protobothrops mucrosquamatus, assembly GCF_001527695.2. Lineage (NCBI taxonomy): Eukaryota > Metazoa > Chordata > Lepidosauria > Squamata > Viperidae > Protobothrops > Protobothrops mucrosquamatus. Next base: position 654,624 of record NW_015386641.1, on the reverse strand, counting down.
GTGAGACTGACCATGAACAATTTGTTTTAAACTTACAGGATTATACTATAGTGATTTATTTTTTATTTTTTTTGGTGCAGCTGCCCTGTTTATATACATGATGCAGGATAGCTTGCAACAATTGAAAACAACACAATAAGAAATTTGCAGGAAAAAGCAAATAAAATATTACAATATTAAACAAAATTATACTACTGTGATCAGCAGCCAGTATAAAACATTCACAGCATTTGATATAACTATTAAATAGACTCTATACGACCACTGGACCCCACCCTCCAAGCCGGATAGCAAAACCATAACTTCAGAGCCTTTTTAAAATCAGTAGAGACAGATTCTATCTTATCTCCCGGAAGAATGTTCCAAAGGATGGGTGCCATGACAGAAAAGCCTCTGCTGCTAGGCCCCATCAGATGCTATAGATCAGGTGTCTTCAAACTTGTGGACTTATGACTTGTGGACTTCAACTCCCAGAATTCCTCAGTCAGCTTGCCTGGCTGAGGAATTCTGGGAGTTGAAGTCCATAAGTCATAAAAGGGCCAAGTTTGAAGACCCCTGCTATAGATAGTCCTCAACTTACAATCATTTGTTAGTGACTGTTTGAAGGTACAAAGGCATTGAAAAAAGTGACTTATGACTGTTTTTCACACTTATGACCGTTGCAGCATCCCTGTGGTCACATGATCAAAATTTGGATGCTTGGTAAATGGCATGTATTTATGCCATTTGCAGTGTTCCAGGATCATGTGATTACCTTCTGTTATCTTCTGACAATCAAAGTCAGTGGGGAAGCCAAATTCATTTAATAACCATGTTACTAACTTGACAAATGCAGCGATTCACTTAACAAACGTGGCAAGAAAGGTCATAATATGGGGCAAAGCTCATCTAACAACTGTCTTGCTTAGCAACAGAAATTTTGGACTCAACTGTAGTCATGCATCAAGGACTACCTGGATTCCTTAATAGATGGGACCCATAATGTGTCTCTTCTGCCTGACCTGGGAAGATGTAACTGGGGAAGAGGCCTCAGATAATATGGTCCCATGCCATGTACGCCTATCAATGTTATCTTTATCTAAAACTGGGGTCTTCAAACTCGGCCCTTTTTATGATTCAGGGACTTCAACTCCCAGAATTCTTCAGCCAGGCATGCTGGCTGAGGAATTCTGGGAGTTGAAGTCCATGAGTCATAAAAGTGCTGAGTTTGAAGACACCTGATCTAAAATGTATGACTAATAATAAAGAAAACCATCAATGATAGTTTAAGCCTATCCTGATCATGGTTCTCAGTTAAGGTTTTACCCACTATCATCTAGCAGAGTAAAGTTATTACTGCTTGGTAATAGAAGGGGGCCGTATTACTTGTGTGTGTGATGAAGTCACAGGTAAAGCATATAGGTCATCACAAACGAATGCTAGTAGATGCTTTTCACTAGGCTATTTTCCTACATAATCTTTGAATATGTGAAAAGGAAGCTAGAAGTAAAATGCAAAGAATGCCAGATATAATGTTTTATTTATTTATGGGGTGTTTCTATACATTGGCTTGTTTTGAAAAGGCAAATGAGTCACAATCTGACTGTAGCAGCGGCTGTAGCAATAAACTGTTTCAGATAAGGAATCAAAGTGATGTCTTATTAGCATTGTAGCATTGTAGGCTGAGCAAAAATGATTCTAGGGTCAACTTCTTTGTTGGTCTTTGCTGGGTAGAGTTGCGTGGGAGGGGCTCAATGTTTTAAATGGATATTTTTTTGAAAAATAACCAAAAGTCACACACGAGTTCAGAAGCAGAGCAGACTATTCTGAAGTAACACCCACTGGAGCTGGTCAATGAGAACTATTGCACTCTCTACCTAATTCCTTAATGACATTTAGTGCTTTTCCATATTTCAGCAGGATGTAGCAATGCTAGATCAGCCACCATGGACCAGAAATTTGAAATCATGGCTGTTTGTTGGTTTACAATTCTGCTTAATCATTAAAGGTATTTGCTCTGAGTTCACATGTAAATAAAATAAAGGTATTTGCTCTGAGTTCACATGTGTAGAATATGGGTAATGAGACGGAAGTTGCAGTCATGTTTACCAGTTGGGGTAGTTTAATTTGACATATGTTCATGCTCATGCTGGAAATCGACTAGATACTTTCATCTAAACTCAGAAATCTTAAAATGAATAGTTAGAACCAGAAGCTTTATCTGGAGAAACGATTCTTTCATTGAATTCAGGTATGATGTTAAGAGGGCTGACTTAATGCTCCAACACTGGAAGTTTTTAAGAAGAGACTGGACAGCCATTTGTCCAAAATGGTGTAGGGTTTCCTGCCTGAGCAGGAGGTTGGACTCGATGACCTCCAAGATCCCTTCCAACTTTATTATTATTATTAAATCTTACTTTGTTGAGTAAACCACTTGTTGAGTTCTATGGATTTGCAGTCCTTCAGAGGCACACCTAAAAACAGTTTCTAGAGCTTGCAGGAAGCAAATGTGACATTAAAACTCTTTAAAAGTAACTGTAATTCTGTGAAAAGACAAAGCTGCTTTAAAGAATTGCAGAGAAATCCCTGCATATGGATTTGGGAATCAGATCTGAAGCCCTTCACAAGCTAATTCAATGTGCTAAACTAAAACAGGGTGAGGAAAAAGAAAAAAGAGATGGCTTTTAGCATATGTGAAGCCAGACCAAAAAAAAATGTTATAATTTATAGTATGGGATGTACTGCTCCTTTGACTAGTCCAGTGGTGGCGAATCTATGGCACTCAGAGCCTTCTCTGTGGGCACACCGCAGTCCTAGGCCTTCAGTTGGGTTTTATAAAACCTTTTCACTTTAGGCCTCTGCCGCCATGTGCAAAAAAAAGAAAAAAAAAAAAGGTTCACTCAGTCAATTTCAACTTCTCGCAGGGGAAAAAAAGATCTTGCAAAGTTGGAATTGATTGATTGAACTTTTTAGTCCCACCCAGTCTGCCATTACCACCACAGCCACGCCCACCCAATTGACCACGCCCACCCAATTGGCAACACCCAGCCAATGGGCCACACCCACCCGGCACTCGACGATGCATAAATGGGTTTTGGGTTGCACTTTGGGCACTCAGTCTCTAAAAGGTTCGCCATCACTGAACTAGTCACTAGTATACTAGGAATCTAGTATTTATAATGATAAGACCAATTCAATTCACACCATCTTGCAAATAAAATGTACTTATTATAATAGATTGACATAATATACGGCTTATCTTTAATGCTGCTCCTTTTGGTTAAGCTTGTCTGTCACATACCTGTGGTTTCTCAATTCCAGAAAGAACATCTTGAACCTTCTTTGTTTCTGTGTCACATTCTATGCAGGAAAGAAAGAGAAAGAGGGAGACAGGTTAGTTAAACATTACCTTCAGGGACAATGAGGGCCAACAAATTACTACATAGGATTGATGTATCTGAGGCTGTGCATTCTATTCTAAATGCTCTCATTACAGAGAATCTGAGTTGGGCTATAAACAAATTAGCATGGGTTTAGCAACCATGTGTTTAGGCATGAAGACCTAGAACAGGGGTGTCAAACCTCTGGGAGACCGAGACCGCCTTCTGCCACAGATTGCCTCCCACCGGCCGATACGCTCCCACAGAGAGGGCCTCCTCAGGGTGCCGTCAGCCAGACAGTGTCGGCTGGCGACCCCCAGGGGGAGAGCCTTCTCTGTCGGAGCACCCACCCTCTGGAACGAGCTGCCCCCAGAGATCCGGGTGATCCCGGATCTCCCCTCCTTCCGCCGCNAAATGGATGGCAAAATTTTAACATGTGTAAATCCTAGTAGGAAGTATTATGTGATCTGCCTTGAGTAATTAATGTTTGTTGAAATAAATGACATTGTGCTCCTGCCCACACTATTATATGGAAGTGAGAGCTGGGTAATAAGGACATACGTACATTAGAAGAGAAATAAAAATGGGAATGGGATATAGGACAATCCTTAGGATTGTTCATTTAATTATGGTTCAAAGTTATGATGATTTTGCAAAAATTGAATGAATATAATAGAGCTGGAAGCGACCTTGGAGGTCTTCTAGTCCAGCCCCTTACTCAAACAGGAGAACCAATACCATTTCAGACAAGTAATACTCTCTTCTTAGACATTAATTACAACTTGTACTCGTACTTATGACCATCGTACCATCTCATGGACACATGATAGTAATCTGGGTACTCAGCAACCAGCTTGCATTTAAGACCTGTTTTAACATTCTGCAATCATGATTGTGACTTTGTGACCTGTTTTGCTGATTTCCAGCGAAAACACCTATTGGGGAAACTGGGTTCTCTTAATGACTGTAGTAAAAATGGTAGCAAAATTTGGGCCTGACTCAACTTATGACTGCAATGGCTTACAACAGAAATCCCAATTGTAGCCATAAATCAAGGACTAGTACTTCCAGTTGGTTTGGTCATGGAAAAAGAATGAATGAGGACTTAGTTACAAAATGAATGTAAGCAGGAAGAGTCAATGGGTCAAGAAGAACACGAAGACTGTGAAAGTCATGGTTAAAGAGACCCGAGATCTTCAAGAACAAAGATGAAATGTTTAAAGAATAAAAAGCAGCGCAGGAAGCTGTGCATAAATTGGGTGAAAGCTTGGATGGTTTGCAAGCATTGAAAGATATATAATGAGGTATAAGGGAATGGTATTGATATAGCCTAGATACGGCTGTAGTTCCTTTTTTCCACCCCAATCATACTTTAATTTCTTCAGTTTATTTTTTCTTATTCCTGCTCTGCACTTTGCATAATGTTGCAAACGTTATGTGTGATAAATAAGATTCGATAAAAGATAGATAAATATTGTATCATATGTATTTTTCTGTCTTTCCTGGATGTTGCCTTTAAGACAGTGAGATGGGTAATTATAAATTAGATAGATAGATAGATAGATAGACAGACAGACAGACAGACAGACAGACAGACAGACAGAAAGAAAGAAAGAGGACAAACTGGCAGAGACACAAATTAAAAAAGACAGTTAATGTTGCTATAGATCCACATTTTCCTCTTTGCATGTCATTTAGGCAGCAAGACAGATATAAATTAAAAGAACAATAACATCTACTATTACTTATTTATAAATAGTATGAAGCGGATCTAACATAAGTTGGAAAAGTCATGTGAATATTGCTTTGACTGGATTTTGCCAAGAGGCTAATTAAGATAAAATCACTGTAACTGTACTTCACAGAACAATCATTTCAGGCTTTCAGCTAAACTCTTCGTAAGTTCAGATTCTTGGAAAACAGAAACCTATTAGAGGAATGTTTTTAGCCTTCTACCAAGCCCAACATTGTGATTCAGAGGTCTAATGGGCAAATTCCTTGTTCTTGGCTTCAGGAACTACTGGATGAGCCAAATGAATCTGATGTAGAGAAATGGTAAAATAAACCATTCCAAAGAGCAGGCTGGAACAGACCCAAGGTCCTAGCTGGTTTAGCATCCTCTTTCTCATAGCTGTTTTATCCTACACTGGTCTTCAGAACTTCCCTGCTACAAAGTCTAGATCAGGGGTCTTCAAACTTGGCCCTTTTATGATTTGTGGACTTCAACTCCCAGAATTCCTCAGCCAGTGTGCCTGGCTGAGGAATTCTGAGAGTTGAAGTCCACAAGACATACAAGGGCCAAGTTTGAAGACCCCTGGTCTAGATGACTAGTCCTTGACTTACAACAGTTCATTGGAAACTAATCAAGGAGAGAAGCAACCTAGAACTAAAGAGGAACTTCCTGACAGTTAGAACAATTAACCAGTGGAACAACCTGCCTCCAGAAGTGGTGAATGCTCCAACACTGGAAGTTTTTAAGAAGAGACTGGACAGCCATTTGTCCAAAATGGTATAGGGTTTCCTGCCTGAGCAGGGGGTTGGACTAGATGACCTCCAAGGTCCCTTCCAACTTTATTATTATTGTTATTATTGTTATTATTGTTATTATTGTTGTTGTTGTTGTTATTATTATTATTATGGCTGCACAAGCACATATCAAGAAAACACAGGATAATTACTCATTTGCTGAAAGAGACCCCATTATAGCACTAATATATTAGCAAGTCATCCATTGGACACCACTTTTCATGTAGTGGCCCACTTTATGACTGTGATGACATAGAATCGTAATTTCCAGACTCAATTTACAGTTGTAACTCAAGCACTACCTGTACAAAGGGAAGAGTTTCTAAGCCTAACATAGCCTGCCCATAATTTGAAGCTTTTTGATATGATGAATTAACAAGTAGAGAAACTATGGTGTAGGATTCAAATAAAATGGATTTTTTTTTTGCAGAAACTCATTGCTTTCTAGGACACGGAACTTGTTTCAAGTTTTTGTGCATGCTGAATTGAAACTCAGGGGAATGTATCATTCTAGCTATAATTAAGATTGATCCAAACCATCTCATCTGAGACTGCAATATTCACTTTGCAAATTTCTGAACAGATTTTTTTCCCCAGTCTGGCTCTTAAGAGTCAACATAGTTTCCAGGGTTTTCCACTGCTTCTGCAAATACAAGGAGAAGAATTCCTCCTTTTTTCCCCATGACAACATTCTTTGTTATTACATCACCTTAGCTACCAGAAGCAGGAATTGAGTCATTCTTGACCTTTAAACCTTAACACATGGACCAGATTTTCTATCTTTTGACTGCTTTACAGCATATTCAGCAATGAGATAAAAATAAAATCCAAAAGATCAATGAAAATTTTCTTTCAACTGTGAAAAATGCAGTAGGTTTTCTAACATACTAGATCCTTACATTAACCCTTTTCCAACTCAATGATAACTTGTGTCTTCTAGTTCAAGAACACAGCAGGAATAAGACACAAACACTATAAATTAAGAACAATTATTTTAGGGCAGTTTTCTTCCCTTAATTTCTTTTAGATGTGTTGGGATAAATATATCCTAAACTCCAATCAAAAGCAGATAAAAATTAATAATAAACATCTATGGTTATTATAATCCTAAAACAATTTGATTACTGAGAAAACAAAACTGCAAATATATTGACTAGCAGAGAATTACAAATACTTAATGTCTATGGCAGGGGTGTCAAACTGCCAACCTGCGGGCCAGATGTGTCATGGCGAAACTGTGCCCACCCCACATGGTGTTGCGAGTTTGACACCCCTGGTCTATGGGGATTCTCAGCCATCCAGGTCATGGTTGTCCCAAAGGTGCTTTTTCAAAGGGTAACTGGACTTTCTTGTGTTTTTCCTTGAGGATGTTTCGCTTCTCATCCATGAAGCTTCTGAAGAACTGAAGCAATGACGAGAAGCGAAACATCTTCAAGGAAAAACAAAGAAAGTCCAGTTGCCTTTTGAAAAAGCACCTTTGGGACTACTAATATGTATGGACAGGATTGATAGGTAGCCTTTATTTTCAAAAAAATATTCTACATTTATAGGCAAACATGAGAGGGACATGTGGATGGACCTCAGACGTCTATTTTTGACTCACTCTCTGGATTTAAAATTAATTGGCAAAATCAGACACCTTATCTGCTGCCATAATTTTTTTAGATAGATAGCGTTGACAATCCTCTGCTACCACTGCGTCTGTTGACTATTTTTCAGAACAACAACACCAGAACCTATAATTCCCTCAGAAATTAATGATGTGCGTAGCTTGAAACTGGCTCCTGACAAGGGTTAGCATTATTAGAATGGATCCAGAAGCCAAAGAAGGTGCTGTAGAAGGTGACCAAGATAGAAGTAAAATAGTTTAAATGGTGCCAGAGATCAGGTGTTTGGTGGCAGAAGCAATAAATCAGAGGTCTTCAAACTTGGCCCTTTTATGACTTGTGGACTTCAACTCCCAGAATTCCTCAACCAGGCATGCTGGCTGAGGAATTCTAGGAGTTGAAGCCCACAAGTCATAAAAGGGCCAAGTTTGAAGACCCCTGCAATAGATCAACTGTTAAGCACTGGAAGATTTTCTTTAGAGATGCTACCAATTAGCTGTTTGGTGCTAAATTGCAGAGCGCAGTTGGTAACATCTGAAGACTGATGGGATCCTTGGGCCTGGGGAAGAGATGGCACAGTTCAGGAGGAGTTGGCTTAGTGCAGTGGAGGGGGCAGGCATCTATATTTTGGTAGTGATGCTCAGAGGAAAATATGGTGGGGGTGTCTTTAATCCTTAAAGAAACTATGCTGTGAAAAGAAGGCACCAGATTTTTTTTTTTCTACCAGAAGTGAATGGATCAATTTATTTTGAAACTATGGCAACTTCCACAAACCTATTCCTAAGTCTTTTCTCCCTAATGCATATAACACTCCATTTATAAATGTCCACATGTTTTTAAATACACAGCAAAATTCAAAGGCAACTTAAAGATGATAAAAGGATGATTAAGTTCAGCGCATAATCTTGGAAATGTATAATTGGCTAACTTAGAAATTGGGGTCAAATTAACTTCTAAACTCTTTCTACTTTATTGTGCTTTGTTAACATTATCCCATGTAGATTAGTTCTCTAAAAGTGAAGATTATGCCTGTCAAGTAAGATTTCAATGAATGTTAAAAACTCAAAGGGCATTTGTACTGGATTTGACAGTTTCCCCTCATAAGCTCCTAAAAGGAAGAGATAGAGGAAATGGAGAAGGAAGAGAAAAGGATCTTATTAGAAATGTTTAATAGATTATTTGGTAATATGAATTATGTCTGGTAATGGGACGATGGGGAAGTGTGAATTTCACCATATACTTTTAAAAAGAAAGACAATAAACAACAAAGTTTGATCAAGAGAGCATATTGGTTTGCACACTATTAATTAATTCCACAGAAAATCACATAGCAGTCTGGACTAGAAAAAGATTTGTAGCCAAGATAATTACAAAGGTTCCTAAAAAGGCATTAAGAGTATCATAAAAACAAAATAACTCATCTATTAAAAGAACAAGAAGACTATAATGAAGCATTTGCAACAATGCTTGAAGTTCTCTCATTCATAGCCATAAAGTCTTAAACTGAGCCTATTAATTTGACTTCAATTATGGTTAGGCCAGGGGTAGTCAACCTTGGCTCTTTTATGACTCGTGGACTTCAGCTCCCAGAATTCCTGAGCCAGCTAAGATGGCTCAGGAATTCTGGGAATTGAAGTCCACGAATCATAAAAGAGCCAAGGTTGACTACCCCTGGGTTAGGCAATAGGTCAGCCTCCCATCTACAGCTGCAGATAAAGATTTCACTCAAGGCTTTGCATTCCCATGTTCACGGAAATTGTGGATGCATGCTAGTATGTATACCTCCTTTCAATCCAAATATATGGGAAGGTTCAAAGGGTAGATCAAATGTGTAATTACACTAATGTGTAATTTCTTCAAAGTGGACACATCTTTTCTCATAATAAAATTGTTGTGGAGTTTCCTAACGCATCTTTGAAAAATCCAACTTGACGTCACTCTAGCAGAGCTGGACTTCAGTTTTCACATTGGCCATGTCAAAATCCAACCCACGAGGAGGGAAAGTTTGTTGCAGAAAAACATCGTAATCCAATTTTCATTTAATTAGGTTTGGTTTTGTGATATTGTGCATTTTTTATAATTAACATTCCTTCAAGGATAGGGAAATGATTTTGCACTCTAAGGCAAAGCCACCCTTAGTGGCTTTTTCAAGAGTTAAGATACCAATTTTGAAAAGACGGATTTCCAAGAGCAATGAAAGGGAAGATGAAAGTTCAGGCTAATCTCTTGGCTTCCCCATTCATCTACTTCAAGAGCCACTTGACTTTTATGGGGAGAAAAAGGGAGTATTTCTGCAGCTTATTGGATGCAGACAAGGTGAATAGAGAGCCTTAGCCAAGTCATGATTCAATAAAAAAAAGAAAACAAAGTTGATTAATAATTTCTCAAAATTAGTCTTTCAACTCCAGGCCATGTTAGAATGCAGCCAAAGCAATAAAAAGCTTGTGGCATAGCTAGATATTGTTTTAAGCAAGCTTCAAAAAGTGAAATGAATTATGCAGCCAGGTAGCAGTAACTTAACTTCTAATTAAAAAAGGAGAAGCTAATAGATATTGTGGTATTGTGTAAATTTTGGTTTACGGCTGAATGCAGCTTTGAAATCCCAAACATTTCATCCACTCAGCAGCTGCGTACCCTAATCCTCTTTAATAACTTCAGCTTGTCCCCTGTAAGAATCCAGGGTTCTTCAAACTTTCTCTTTGCATTCAGTGCCAGAAAACTTTTCGCTTTTCCTCTGCCTGTTTTTAAACAGATATTTCTGTTCAGCAAATGCTATATATACATAATGGACTGTTCAAGAAATCCTGGTGCTTACTGTACCAAACATCTACCTTTTTACAGAAATGTTGGAGTAAGATGGAAGTTAACTCTACAAAAAGATGGACCTGAAACAATGGCAAACATTGCTGGTACAGGAACTGCAGAACCTGTAGAATAGGCCTTAATTGAGGTCCCTTTTATTAAACAATGACATTTATCAGGATTTAGGAAGCACACCTTATCTGTTGCAATGCCTACATTTTGAATAAAATCCCCACAGAGATCTTATGGTTCCTACTCTGATAAATTCAAACTGGCTACTCAGCTCCTGTAGGCTGTTTTTTATTATATATTTTTCCACTTCTGGACATCATAGGTCAGTTTCTTAATTTTGCTGAATAGGGAATTCTGAGAGTTGAAGTCCACATCTCTTCAAGTTATCAAGGTTGAGAAACAATGGCACCGTGTGATATAAAACAACCAATAATTGTAAAATATCAAAGCCATACAGGTACAGAATCATTAGGCACTGCAGATTTATAATAAGAGGCACTATTAAAGAAAAGCAAGCAAGAACAGACTCCCTTTTAAAACAAACTTGCTGATGCACACTATAAGGACAAGATGTTGTTCTATTTAAAGAAGTGGAATTCTAGAATTATGGTGCCATCACCAAAGTGTCCCTATCTTTTAATGAAAAGAGATTCAGTGAAAATGCAATTTGTTAACTCCTGTACAGGAATGTTCATTCAGCAGATTAAGACAATTCAGCAATATATACGGAAGGCTGACCCCACAATTAAAAGTATGGCGAAGCAGATTTCTTTCTGGATGTTATGGTTTTTGTATGTGTTTTTATTGCTTTTGCTATGAACCACCGAAAGATATGGTATAAGATAGGCATCCATATAGATTTTCAAAATAAGTAAATAAAATTATCAAGTAATCTGCTTGTCAATTCAAGCCACACTCCTCTGTGTGTTAATGATTCACCTGTGGAGATGGTTACCAGCATCAAATTTCTGGTTGTGCAGTTAATAAGTAGGCTGGCTTGGTCACTCAACAGTGAGACACTGGTGAAGCAGGAACAGCAGCGCCTGTATTTTCTGTGTCGCGTGAGAAAAGTACATCTTTCTTCCCCTGTCCTTACCCCTTTCTACAGAGGAATGATCGATAGCATCCTGTCATATTGCATTACAGTCTGGTTTGGAAGCATTACTGCTTGAGACAGGAAGGTGGTGCAGAGAGTGGTGAGGATGGCAGAAAAGATTATTGGCAGTTCCTTCCCTTCCATCCAAGACATAGCATATAAGCGCTGCTTGAGCAGGGTCCGCAAGATTGTCTGGGAACTACACATCCCCTTCATGACCTGTTTTCCTTGTTATCTTCTGGGAGGAGGCTTCGTGGTATCTGAAGCAGAACATCCAGATTCAGTCACAGTTTTGTTCCATACAGTATCAACCTTGTGAACTTTAAAGCTGTATATGTATGTATATAGCATGTTTATGTGTGTTATGTATGTGTACACTTTTGAGAGCAGCAACAGAATTTCATTTTAATGTGTGCCAATGTGCCCACAGTAAAAAATGACAATAAAGATTATCTATCTATCTATCTATCTATCTATCTATCTATCTATCTATCTATCTATCTATCTATCTATCTATCTATCTATCTATCTATCTATCTATCATTTTATTTCAGGCATTGTGACAGAGGACCTATTGCTTGGATTTTTTGCCTTGGGCACCCAATACTAAGAACCTCCCTATATGTAATTTCAGCTGTTTATCAAAGACAACACTTAAAAGAGAAATAAATGCAGGAATGCATCCTTGGCTGCATGTCAACAGATGATCCCAGCCTAGAACTAGAATGCATCTTTGAAGTATTAAATGCAAACCATCCTTTTATATGCAAAACTAGTGATTCATTTATATTACAGAATCTTCCCCAAACTTATTCACTCCAGATTCTAAATTTCAATATGTTGTTCAGTCAACAAATATCTTTTTTCCTCCCTTTTCATTTGGTCATCCATGACCATCTGCTTTCATTTTCCCAAGCCTCTCATTAAAGTGACTTGGCTCTTTTGCTTCCTTCTTGGAAACCAGTTGCTGATCAAGGCAAAATGCAATATTACATAATATTATAGGCATGTGACAGTTACAGCAAAATGTTCTTGTATGCAGAGTGTTTTCTGGATGTTATAGCCACAGGATTTTCTGTTACATTTATTTGTTTTTTTCTCCTCCCACTCTGCTCCCAAATAATTGTGCAGCACCCCACGATCATTAAACAGAGGTTTGGAAATTTGGGGGAAGATTAATTTGTTAACAGATTGATTTCTTAACACATGCATACATGGATACACACTAAACTTATTCATGTGAAATGCTTTAAAACATACTGCTACTATTTATACATTATATGTTTCATCTTATTTTTACTAGTCTTCCCAAGAGCTTAATGACACTTTCCTTTTGTGTGTGGATAAACACCATTTTGGCTCCATAAGAAAACAGTCTTGATTACACTGTTTATAATGGATTAGAGCAATTTACAAATCACTGGTGGTGTGTAAGTAATAATCTAGAATGGGGAAAAAATGCTTCTTCTCCCATAGAGAAAAAAAAAAGAATCTCCCCCCCCCCGGAGTCTTCTCCTCCTTCCAGAAAAACAAACAGATTTCATAATAAATTTTAAGGTATTCTATGTTTAAAGATAGCAGTAAAAATAAGATGAAACATATAATGTATAAATAGTAGCAGTATGTTTTAAAGCATTTCACATGAATAAGTTTAGTTCAGGGGTAGGCAACCTTGGTTCTTTTATGACTCGTGGACGTCAACTCCCAGAATTGACGTCCTGGCTCAGGAATTCTGGGACTGACCTCCATGAGTCATAAACGAGCCAAGGTTGCCTACCCCTGGTTTAGTTATTCTCACAACAGTTCATTTAGTGACCGTTCAAAGTTACAGCATCACTGAAAAAGTGACTTATGACCATTTTTCACACTTATGACCGTTGCAGCATCCCACATGATCAAAGTTTAGATGCTTGTCAATTAGTTCATATTTATGACAGGGTCATGAGATCAGCTTCTGACAAGCAAAGTTAATGGGGATTCCCCAAGTTAATAAACAGGTTACTAACTTAAAAAAAAATAATCAACGTAAGTGATTCACTTAACAATTGTGGCAAGAAAGGTCCTAAAATGGAGCAAAATTCATTTAACAAATGTCTCATTTAGCAACATAAATTCTGGGCTCAACTGTCATCGTAAGTCGAGGACTACCTGTATTACTATCTCTATAATGCAGTTAGAAACAAATTGCTAAGTGAACAGTAGTTTGTCCAGGTAATTAAATTCCTGGCAAACAAGCAACTGAATTTCCTATTTTGGTTTCTGAACCATTACATTACACTAAATCAAACCCTAAGTGGGGAAATATTTATAAGAAAGTTAAACAAATGGAAGAAAGAATATTAACTTTGAACATTCTTTTTTTTTTTTACATTAAAAGGTATATAATTTTGCCTTAATCTTCATTCAGAAACAGTATTCTCCAGCTTGAAGAGCTGGCTGGGAAGAAGAGAAATATCTTTAGTTTCATTTTTTCCCCACATTGTTTTTACTAGCATTGCTTTCGAGCTATGCGTTCTGCAATTTGGTTGATTCATTCCACAAATCCAGTGCTTCTACCCACAAGCCCTATTTTATCATATCATCTCCCCCAGTCCTTACGTGGAAAATATTAATTCACCAGAGTCTAGATGTATTGCAATTATTATTACTAAATAATAAGCTGCCAGCCCAACTCGGGGTGCATTTTTTTCTTCTGAAGAAAATGTAAAGGATGATGGTGGGATGACCATGGCAGATCTAAAGGAGGCCGTACAAGACAGAGGGGCATGAAGGAGGCAGTAAAAGACAGAAGGGAGAGTGTTGATCCAGAACAGGGGTCTTCAAATTCGGCCCTTTTATGACTCATGGACTTCAACTCCCAGAATTCGTCAGACAGGCACGCTGGCTGTTGAAGTCCATGAGTCATAAAAGGGCAGAGTTTGAAGACCCCTGATCCAGATTGTGGTCGTGGGTCAAACACAATTGAATGGCTGATGACAACTTAGAAGTACAATTCTTAGTTAATTCTCTATCTTTTGGAGTACAAGGTACAATGTGTTATTTCTGTGCCTCAATAGCAAGCGAGAGAAGTGGGTAGTGATGACCTTTCAAGACAACTTTCCTAAGACCAAAGACCCTGTTGTGGAATGTGAGCATTAAGTTGGCCTATAACAATGTTTTTCAAACTCAGCAACAGATGCTAGCTGAGGAATTCTGGGAGCTGAAGTCTAAATATCTTAAAGTTGCCAAGTTTGAAAAACACTGGGCTACAGGGATATATCCTACTTGTATCCTGAACACCCAGTAATATGCCTCTTTTCTGGATCTGTATTCACACATTATAGACTTTTATCCTTGATTTACATTTCCAGAACCCAATACAGTATTGGTGAGTCACTCTGTCTCTAAAACAGGAAAAATGAATGATGGAAATATGGAGTATACATTAAATTGATTTTGATAAATACAAATATTCCATCTAAGTACCCATGGCACTTCCAGAACTGATGCAACATCTGCTATTACAATAAGCCTGCTATTTGGATCACAATCACAATGCTCTGTGACAAACGTTTGTGTAGGAGAACTGTTAAAACACCACAGGAGATGAAGCAACGTGGGAAGAAGAGAGGCTTTTTGCAACAACCAGTTAATTTTCTTATTGTACAAATGAACAATAATCTAAAAATCCATAAAACGGTTGTCAAAATTCTGTATTTTCATAAGCAGCCTGCCTGTTAGATTCTAAAGCTCTCCGGTGCTCTTATATTCAAATACTTATTCTGCAAGGAGAAGGCAATCCCAGAACATTTCAGCACCAGCTATGTATAGGGATCCTGAAGCACCATTCCTCAGCAGCTTGTGTGGCAATAAGGCTGTTGTTTGACAGTAACATGCCTGCCAAAATCACATCGCAGAAGCTGGCTCTGCAGATTGCTGTGGAGATCCAGAAGGAGACTGCCAGCTGCCATTTCATACAGATGTCAGCTAAACCGTGGACTTTCTTTGCAACTGTCATATACTGCTTGCTCGCTTTTCGTTTTAGCAATCCACACACTGCAAGTTTTAGAAATTTTGCATTAAAAAAAAATGCTCTTACATTTACAACCGCCGCAGAAACTGCTCCTTGTATCCTAAACACATCAAGAGTTTATCCAATATGTGCTAAGTGCCAACCAATCCAACGGTCATCAATTTTCTTTGTTCGCTTCAAAATGTAATCTGTTTCTTTGGGGATTTTGGGTTTGTTAACAAACTGTTTTAGTTACTGTTACAAACAAGGGAGCCGCTGCCGCACAGGATCCTTATTCTCCACTAATAATTGGATTGGGACTCTCTCCTAAAATTTGGTTGTGAACCACAAAGCATTCTTAGCTGTGCTATTTCTTAATTACCTTTAAAATAAACTGGAGGAAAAAAAACTCCCTTTTGAATCAAGCATGTGACTCCTCGCATCTCCATGTAGTTTTCTTGGCAACAATATAAAAATAGTTTACAATTTCCTTCTTCTAGGATTTTTTTAAAAAAATATTATTTTCTGGAGTAGCCTATTGCTCTGAGATTTATCGTTGATGTCTCATCCTTATACAATCAGGTTCAACCTGGTTTGCTGTATCTGTCTTTTTGACATCAGCCAAAGTCAGCTAGATACTGCCATCTAACTGGAAATGGTAAAGGCAGATCCTTTTTTATTTTTAAGAAAAAAAAGGCACAACAGCCAAGTTACCTGAATCAAAACACTGGTTTGTTCAAAGAAAAACACTAAGCAAAAAAAATTTAAAATAAAATACCTTTGAAAGTATTTTTCCTAGTTTTCTTTGGAGGTATTCAAGGCCTGGACAATCACCTTAGTACTGCTTTATAAAACCCTTGTAAGACCACACCTGGAATACTGCAACCAGTTTTGGACACCATACTACAAAAAAGATTTTGAGACCTTGTAAAAAGTTCAGAGAAAAGCAACTAAGATGATCAAACATATGAAGAACGGTTGCAGGACTTGAGTTTGGCTAGTCTAAAGAAAAGAAGAAGCAGGGGTGACATGATAGCAGTATTCCAGTATTTGATGGGCTGCCACAAAGAAGAGGGCCTCAAACTTTTCTCCAAAGCACCAGAGGGCAGGACAAGAAACAATGGTTGGAAACTGATCAAAGAGAGAAGCAATCTGGAATTAAGGAGAAACTTCCTAACAGTGAGCACAATTAACCAGTGGAACAGCTTGCCTTCAGAAATCGTGGGCGCTCCATCACTGGAGGTTTTTAAGAAGAGACTAGACAGTCACTTGTCTGAAACGGTATAGGTTCTCCTGCTTGAGCAGGGGGCTGGACTAGAAGACCTCCAAGGTCCCTTCCAGCTATATTCTATTCTACATTTTTGGAGATGCTGGAGTTCTGGATTTCCTGCGTAATCTAGTCAGTTGGACGATTTAGCTGCCTATTCAGCTATAATTATCTATTATCAAAATCTTAATTATTCCAGTAGTTAAAGGCTTTTAGTGTAATTCTCTGTAAACCGGTGCACTCAATATGTGTGACCTTTGATGGTTATAATGCTCTAATGAGCTCACTGTATCGTGCTAAGAAGCCTGACAGGTGCAGTGGCAAGGCTTCCTAAGTCAATTTAAGGGGAAGATGGCCAACCAACAGGATTCTCTTCAAACCTCACTTCACATTTGGCTCTAGGTTTTAAACGAACGGCCTCCATGGTGCAGAACCATCCAATAAGCTATAGAAAACCATATTTGAAATCTTTGGTGGAAACATTTGCTTTAATTTTCTCCTTGAGGGTTTAGAATTTGAGCTGCAGAATTGAAGCCATTTATGATTTTCCTGGTGTTGCAGTTGGAACCAAACTTGATATAACCTGAAAAGGGTGTAGTGCTTGTACAGAAAAATAAATGCTCACACTACACAGTCCCCCACCCTCTTACACACACTAATCTGATCAAAGTTGCTCCCAATTATTGCCTTGTTTTTTTGCAATTTTTTTTTAATGAAAAAGCATTCTCTGGCTGACCCAGTGGATGTTCTAGACCTGACTTCACTCAATGTCTTGGCGTTTTTCAGCTGTGCTCATCTTCTGCAGCTGTAAAGTCTGTAGAATTTCCCAGAAAATGGAGCTTCCAAACATCTTAAAATCAGAGCCAGGACAGAGAAAAGCAGATCCCCTTCTTTTAGTTAAAAAATTCTTGAACAAATAAAATAGTTCCATCAGGTCACCAACATACTTATTTAAAGTATAGGACTTGGAAACATGTTCACAGATAGGGGATCCTAATATTATTTTTTATTTCCAGATAACACTTTGCTGTGAAGAACCGACAAACATTGCTTTTTCCATAATGTAGAGGTAGTTCTTGACTTATGACCATAATTGAGCCAAAACATCTGTTGTTAAGTGAGACAGTGATTAAGTGAATTTTGCCCAATTTTATGACTTTTCTTGCTGCAGTTGTTAAGCGAATCGCTGCAGTTGTTTAGTAACACAGTTGTTAAGTGAATCTGGCTTCCCCATTGATTTTGCTTCTCAGAAGGTTACAAAAGGTGATCACATGACCCCAGGACTGTCGTAAATATGAGTCAATTGCCAAGGCTCTGAATTTTGATCATGTGTCCATGGGGATGCTGGAATGGTTGTAAGTGTGAAAAATGGTCATAAGTCACTTTTTTCAGTGCTGTTGTAACTTTGAATGGTCACTAAATGAACTGTTGTAAGTTGACATATCTAGTCAGAATTATATCCTGCACCTGCAAACATGTATGATGATACTTGGCGTAAGATTACTGTGATCTTCATTTGGTGTAGTCGCTTTCATGAGTACTTACTGGATCCCACGGGGACACAAAATATACTCCTGAAGTTGCTAACTTTGTTTACTTCAAGCTCATTTAAATGTCTCAACACACGAGTAGAACTTTCCCCACATGATTGGCAAAATACTCGCAACACAGGATCGCTTTCTATACAAGATAGACATGCAAAATGTGCCAACTGCTCAGCTCTGTAATAAGTTATTTTTGTCCCAAAACATTCCTTTATTAAAAGTTTAACATGATTGCCCAGTTTGCCCCTGTCACACCCTGGACAAGTTCTTTTCATCTCCTGCCAGTTTCCTCTGGACCCTCCTATTAGCTTGATGTTCTTCCATATCCCCTATTCTACTATTGCATTAATGGTGACTGATATCCATTCTTTATCTAAGCCTGTGCTAACTTTAGTCTTTCGGATACAACAGGGAGAAAGGGTGGGCACCAAGGAAGAAGAGCTATGATATGGCACTTCCAGAGACTGCTAATAATTGTTAGACAATTTTACTACAATTGATGTTTTAAAAAAGTGTTTCATGCAAATCCTCCCTCACTGCAAAATCTGGGGGAATAACCAAGGGCAGGGACAATATTACATAGCCTAGCCACCTAAATGGGTATCCTGAAGAATATCCACTTATTTGGAATTTGCAGAATTTAATCATGGAATATTTTTTTTTGAAGCTATGTATACATCCAGCTATCCTAGAGGACAATTTTTTCCTGGCATATTCCTAGGAAAGGAATTGCTATATATATATATATATATATTGCAATGCAGGTGCTAAGCTTGGATTATTAGTTGACATAGATGTGAGATGTCAATAGATAAGCTAAATATCAGCAGTGGAATCAATTTAATATTTTTAATGTTTATGGACAAATATATGAAGACTGAAAAGCAAAATATGTTTATTTGTGCAGAGAAATTACCCTGAATTTAAGAAGTCATCCAGGTGGATAGATGATGCCCAGATTTTCTTCCTTAAGAAGCTGTGATTTTCAACTCGAGTTAAAACCAATCATGGCCAATAAATATGTTTGTGTAACACACATGTATATACACACATATATATGTGTGTCAAAAGTCATATTTGAGAAAAGGGCAGAACCAGTACAATTTTTATATTAATTGAACAAACTAATTAAAATTAATTACCTCTGCAATAAGAAAACTCATTTATAAAATCAGATGAACGCCATCTATATGTGCCAACAAATTCACTCTCACATACAAATGTACAAACACACACACATATTCCTTTTTTTAGGTGAAACCTCAAATAGTAAGGGACAAAACAGGATTTATATAATTCCTGCATGCATTTATGGAAAAGTAAGTTCAATTCTCATACAAAGAGCTTAGTATATTCCTGCAGATAGCTGCAAAATGAATCATTATGTCAGAATCATTATGTCAAACTGAAAGATATGGAATGGACAAAGACTGAAATGAAAAAAGAGATGGACAATTCTGTTTTCAGGCAGACTATCAAAACAAAAAAGCTAAGAAGGAACAGAGAATTTTCTTTCAATATGATTTTTTTTTAAATGGCCATAAATATTTTTTAATATGGCTATAAATATAAAAACAATGCACACCAGCCCAACAATAGAAATCATTTTGGACAGCCTCATGGGAAAAGTTGCCACTACAGAAATAACTTATTTCTTATGCCGAAACAGAAAGAATTCAAGTCTATATAACTTTTTTTATTAAAAATCTCAAAAAGTTTATTTTTGTTGTATTAGCAAAGGTATAGGTATCCACTGGGTGTGTGCAGAAATGGGGATTAAAGGTATGTGGATGAAAACTTAACATTCTACATTTTATAAAAACAAGAGAGCCGGTTTGGTCTAGTGGTTAAGGCTCCAGGTTAGAAAATGGAAGATCATGAGTTCTAATCCTGCCTTAACCATGAAAGCCAGCTGGGTGAGTTTGGGTCAGTCACTCTCTCTCAGCTCTATTCCCCTCACAGGATTGTTGTTATTGGAAGAGGAAGGCGTGTTGGATAGGTTCACCACACTGAGTTATTTGTAAAAGTAATAAAGACGGGATACAAAGCAAGCAAACAACAAACAAATAAACAAACAAACAAACAAATAATCAGGTCCTTTGTTCTTTGATTCCAGAAGCCAGTTTTACAGACACAAGGCGAGCTGTAAAGCTGAAGCAACCAATGATGCTTGTTTTCTTTAAAGAAGGCAGAAGACTATCTCGCCCTTCCAGCTTGAAAAGCAAAAGAACACAAAGGCAAACAATTAAAAGTGCTGCCCTTTTTCCAATTCAGCAGTTGAAGTTACTTGCTGAAGTCAACAAACACGGCCAGCTGATTGAAAGACAGGACAGACATGCCACTGTAGTTTTGACATGCAGGGCATCACCATGGGAAACAAAAAATACTGAACTTAGGCACAGGTGTTTCAGCTTATTGCAAGAGCACACTCAAGCCTTGACAACCATCGCATTGCAACTCTACTGTGGTGTCCTCCAATTCTGTCTTCTGACATCTGAAGCCCTTACCTCAACTGCACGTTCAGACTCAGGCTACATTTGCATATAGAAGCACAAGAGTTACCAAATAAAACAGTGAACCCCTTTCAATTGTTGCATTTGCCCCTTGATATAAATTACTTGAGCAATTGGAATCCAATGCACTTGGACGGTGGTAGTATGAAAAAGGCTGCAGTTCACATTTTAGTTTGCTTTGTCTGGAAATGGGAAGCTATCTTGTGCTGGCAAGAAAGTCCCAAGGTAATTTTTCTTATCACATCTGCAGGTGAAGTGGGTGTAGACCTAGAAGGTGATGAAGTACATATGCACCTACACATATGCAGATCATAGATCAACCTTGGTGGCAAGCCTCAACTTGGTTTCGCTCAATTGTCTCTAATAAAGGAGAATATTTGTAGCTCCGAGTTGAATTGAGGGTTCCTTAGTGCTCTCTGAGCTTGGTTGTTTTCTTGCAGATGTTTCTTACAGACATTTCGTTATCAAAACAGGGCACCAATGATATTACCTAGTTTTGATAATGAAACATCTGCAAGAAAGCAACCAAGAGAACATCAAGGTTTCCTCATTTTTCTCTCTCTCTCTCTTTCTCTCTCTCCAAAAGGATTCCATTCTATAACTGAGATATTCTGAATCAAGGAAGATTTGCACATGCTATTGTGCAAGTAGTCTACTACTAGTTATGATTTGTCCATTTCAAAAGCAATCCCCAAAAGTCAAAGATAGCTTTGCTAGCATTCAGAAGAAGCAGCATCCATCAGATAATAGTCTGAAGGACAGGGAGCTCACACAATCTGTCATTATCATAAGTCATTGTTGCTGAAGTACATTATAACTAATTTTCACTGCTATACAACATGGTCAGAATTTAAACTGCATAGCACACCTGGTTTGAAGAAGACTTGGGTATTATTTGATAATCACTACCTGTGCTGGTTCATGAACATGTTTGGAGATTACCAGACTTTACTCAGTCAGCTTACTCTAGCAATTAACTGAACTGATTTTCTTTTTGCTTAGGTTTAGCCCAGCGGTTCTCAACCTATGGGTCGCGACCCCATTTGGGGTCGATCGACCATTTCATGGGGGTCGCCAAGCAAGGCTGTCCGCCATTTTTTCCCTTTTCCGGCGGGTGCCTTACCTCCCTTGAGCTGGGCCAGCTGGTGGTCGGCCTGCTCCGTCTCTGCCGCTTGCCAGCTACGCCTCGGCCGGCGCAGGGGGCGGAACCACGCATGCGCGGCGCTCCCGGGCAGGGAAAGTCATCGACTTACGACTGGTTGGGTAGTCCTCGACTTACGACCGGTTTAGTCCTCGACTTACGACCGGTTTAGTCCTCGACTTACGACTGGTTGGGGGTTGCGGCATTAAAAAGGTTGAGAACCACTGGTTTAGCCCTTTATCCCCAGCCTTCCAAAATGTTTCCACAGTCAGAATAGCCATTGCAATTCATTACTTTATAATGCTTAAAAGCATTATAAAGGAAAGATAAAAGCCAGTAGAATTTGGTTCCAACATGGATGCAATGAAACAGAAACACAGAAGACTCCTTATTCCAGGCATGTCAAACTTGCAACGTCATGTGACGTTGCGTGACATATCGCGATTTCGCCCCCCATTGCCGGCAATGGGGTGGGCACGGTTTCGGCGGGACACATCCGGCCTGTGGGCAGGTAGTTTGACATGCCTGCCTTATTCTGTTTATTCAAGTAGCTCAGGGGTAGGCAACCTTGGCT
This sequence comes from Protobothrops mucrosquamatus, assembly GCF_001527695.2. Lineage (NCBI taxonomy): Eukaryota > Metazoa > Chordata > Lepidosauria > Squamata > Viperidae > Protobothrops > Protobothrops mucrosquamatus. The sequence continues at coordinate 632,192 of NW_015386641.1, read as the reverse complement.
CTTTTATGACTCGTGGACTTCAACTCCCAGAATTCCTGAGCCACGAGTCATAAAAGAGCCAAGGTTGCCTACCCCTGAACTAGCTACTACCTTTTCCAGCGTTCTCCATCCCCCTCCAAGTATGCTCAGATTACCATCTGAGAAATTCTGGGAATTATAATCCCAATTTAGGCAAGGCCCTAAATTGAGACAAGTAAATTTACTTTGCCTAGCAAAAGGATCTCCAGTAGAATATTCCCCCCCCCCCATTAAATTGCTCTCTGGCCTTTTTCTCTGAATATGCCAGGGAACAAATACAAGTCTTTCTGTATATAAAGAACTCTGTCATAGAATTACAACAGCCCCAATTAATAGTATGAGGACTGCTGACTTCATATGACCACTTCACCATTTTCTACAGCAGGCGTTCACGCTGATGGCAAGTATTTTATTTCAGAATACTAATACTAGCGACCAGAACAACAAGAAGATTTTCCAGATGCTTAGATCTCCATGCCAGCATATGCTGATCTCTTGTGTGTGATGTGGCACTAAAAATAAGGGCTGGCAACTAGAATCTTTATGTGGAATGAAGAATAATTGCAAGGGAAAAGAAGGGGCCAATCAAAGCAGTCAGTAAGTGGCAGAATCTGGAGGGAGGACAAAGAGCAGTGAAGGAAGAAATCAAACTCTGCAATGTTCTTTAAGTGGAACATATAGGTCAGGGGTAGGCAACCTTGGCTCTTTTATGACTCGTGGACTTCAACTCCCAGAATTCCTGAGCCAGCACAGCTGGCTCAGGAATTCTGGGAGTTGAAGTCCACGAGTCAAAAAAGAGCCAAGGTTGCCTACCCCCGATATAGGTAGTTCTCGATTTACAACCATTCATTTCTGACCATTTCAGGTTACAATGGCACTGAAAAAAGTGACTTATGATGGTCTTCACGCTCAGGACCATCGCAGCACCTCCTGGGTCACGTGATCAACATTCAGACGCTTGGCAACGGACTCATATTTATGACAATTGTAGTGTCCCAGGGTCATGTGATAATCCCCTTTTGTGACCTTCTGACCAGCAAAGTCAGTGAAGAAGCCAGATTCACTTAACAACCCTGCTCCTAACTTAACAACTGCAGTGATTAATTTGATAACAGTGGCAAGAAAAGTCACAAAATGGGGCAAAACTCACTTAACAACGACTTAGCAATGGAAATTTTGGGCTCAGTTGTGATACTACATCAAGGACCACTGTACTTATAAAATGAGCATCGCCCAACATTTGAAAAACAACATGTATGTTTTCAATTAATCTCTTTTAGCACTAATTGGGAATTGACTGAAATTCCATATCTACTTAAAAAGGTCCGCTGAATGTGATAGGACTTAGAATAAGTACATCCATGGACAAGGTAAGTTATGAAGCAAGAACAGCGGCAATCCCTTTTGAACTATTTTCATTGTGCAGTCTAACAAACATTGACCCAGATGAAATTCAGTGAAACTTGGTCCCTGATTGGAGAACATAAAATTGCAGCCTAAAAGAACAAGAATAAATATATCAGGTCTCATATCTGTATGGTTTTGACCTAAAAATGTTTGCTAAAATGTGTAACATGTAAGAACAGCTGGAGAGACCTGCTTTGTATGTGAAATAACTCGGGAGTGCTTAAGCAAACCATGGTTTCCTCTTTCTTTTGAAAACTTGAGTTTTAAGAAACTAAAGTGTCTGTCTGTGTGTGTGTGTGTGTGTGTGTGTGTGTGTATACATACATGCATATATACATACACACTCATATTCACATATACATATACATACATATTTATATATTCGCACATATACAGACATACGCACACACATATATACACATACATACACATACACAACTCTTTTCTACACGTGGCCTGGGTCCCTTGTATTTCTTTATTTTTCTCCTAGGTTGTTTCCAGAAATCTGAAACGATAGGAAGACATGCAAAAAAGAAAGAAAGAAAGAAAGAAAGAAAGAAAGAAAGAAAGAAAGAAAGAAAGAAAGAAAGAAAGAAAGAAAGAAAGAAAGAAGAGGAAGAACAGGAAAAAAAGGAGAGCAAAAGATGGGTGGCTTTACCATGCAAATCCTGGTCGCTGGTCTTGGGGCTGCTTCTTGCTCGGCGTTCCGCCTTTTTGACGATTGGCATCCCTCCTCCACTTACGCCTCCAATGCTTCCTGCCCCATTGGTGGCCCCATTTTGAGTCTTGAGGGTACCATTGTAGACCGTCGTACATGCTGGGTAGCTCTTGTAGATGGCTGGGGGGCTGTTCAAACGGTTCTGGCGATCAATCTGTCTGTCCTTGATTTTTTTGTGCTGCGGTTTGTTGTACTGATCTTCCCTGGTTATGTAACTTGACATTCCATATATGATTTCTGAAATGAAACAAGATCAAGGGATGCAGTTCAGATTCCGATGCAAACTTCATCTGCATTTATTTCCATATAGTCCTCGATTTATGACCACAACTGAGCTCGCAATTTCTGTTGCTAAGTGAGACACTTGTTAAGTGAGGTTTGCTCCATTTTATAGCCACAGTTGCTAAGGGAATCACTGTAGTTGTTAAATTAGCAATATGGCTGTTGAGTGAATCTGACTTACCCATTGACTTTGTTGGTCAGAAGGTGGCCAAAGGTGATCGATCACATGACCCTGGGACACGGCAACTGTCATAAATGTTGGCAATCAGTTGCAGTGTCCTGGTGTCATGTGATTGCCATCTGTGACTTTCCCAGCTGGCTCCCAGCAAACAAAGTCAGTGGGAAGAAGCTGGATTTGCTCAATAGCCACATGATCCACTTAAGAACGGCAGTGATTTGGTCAGCAACTGTGACAAAAAAGACCAGAAAAATCTGACACGACTCGCTTAACACCTGTCTTGCTTAGCAATGAAAACACTGGTCCCAATTGTGGTTGTAAGTTGAGGACTGCTTGTGCCCGTCCTGTTTCAACAATTAAAGACAGCGCGGCAAACATGTAACCTAGATTTGAAATGTTTACAGTTGAGTTTACCTTGCTCTCCGTAAATGGTAGGCGGAAGATGATGCTGAGGAAAAAACTGAGGTGGTATATCTCCAGGCCCGGTAACAGGCGGGTAGAAAGCTGTATGAGAGTTATGGATGAAATGAGGATGATGAGTGAGGTATGGTGGTAAGTGGTGAGTGGGAGAAATGGCAGAAGGATAACTAGCAGGATAGCACTCTGGAGACTGAGGCGTGACCACCACCCTCCGAACGCCTGTGCTGTCTTCTAATACCTGCAAAGGAAAGGCAACCGGATGAATAAAATTAGCATATTTTTTTGCCTGAAATAACAACAATCACGTGTCATTCTTTTCCTTCCATTAAATAAACAGAAAAGCTTTTTTTTTTTTTTTAGGATAAGGAAGACCATCCAATACCAGAAATTTCCATGATAACAGCTCACAGCAGACATTCAGGCAGCCCTCCTAATTATAGCAAGGCATTTTGTAATTGCTTGAACAATCAGAATTTGAATGGAGATCAAAGTAGCGCCGGCATGCATAAGTTACTTGTCCTTTTAAAGGACACGATTTATTTTTTGCACGAATTCAAATGCCAGCGTAAGGAATTGGGTGAATACCAACAAGTGTCTTTTGTTCAATATTATTTGTGGAGTTTGATGATTAGAAAAAGCAGGGATTTCAAAAACTAAGGAAATCAGACGTGTCAGAAATCAAGACTTAATAGCCAAAGCAGACATTATGCCTGTTGTGGTTTATATCACTGTACAGAGGATATTTCATATAAGGTTCCAACTGGTTTGAAATGAAGTGGCCTGCTTGGTTTTGTGCAGACCCAGATGTATACAGGTGTTATCGCTCCTGCGGGAGCTGCATTGGCTGCCGATCTGCTTCCAGGTACAATTCAAGAAGCTAATTGTCACCTACAATGCCCTATATGGCTTGGGACCAGCTTATCTGAAGGACTGTCTTTTTCCAGTCACATCTACCCGACCCAACAGAGTGGGAGACAGGGAGTGTTACAAGTGCCCTCTCCTACAGAGGTACATTTGGTGGGACCCAGAAGGAAAGCCTTCTCTATGGTGGCTCCTTCTCTTTGGAACATCATCCCTGAGATTAGATTGGCCTCCACTTTGATACTCTTTCACAAGGCCCTGAAGACCTGGTTTTGCCAACAGGCCTGGAGAACCCGGAGTGGAATGGAGCTCTTTTATTGATTTAATTGTTGTTGCCGGTAGGGATTATTGTTTTTATTGTTTGTATACTGGGTTTAAGTTGCCCAGAATAATTGAGAGTGAGTGAGTGGCCCTACAAATTTTATTAAATAAATACGTTTGGATAGGTTGCTGGTTTTAAAAGCTAAAGGGCAAGAAGACTCTGTCTCTCTCATCCATGGATTGCTTCCAAATGTCTGTGTTGTTGGCAGATTGTGCTCCAATGCTGGAACTGGAGGTCCAGTTCTGAATCAAGTGATTGAAAGAAAAGTGCATGAGAGAAAAAGGGATGAGAGGAAGACAATCAAACTGACTGAGGGTCTATTTATTTTTCTTTACCAAAAGGAGCATCCTGGGTCATCTCCAAAGGGTGGAGTACTGCCTACTTAGTTGGGTTTTTTTTTAATGTTAACAAGGAAAAGGCAAATGAGCAGCTGTTGATGGTTGGCTTGCTTGCATTTTTCCTGCTGGAAAGTATAAAGGAATTTGGGCTTGTAGAAAAAAAAAAGTAGTGGCTGCCATCCAAAAAATGTTGGGAAGAATAAAATAATTTAGCAGTTGAATTCTAAAGTTGGAACAGTTGATCGGACAGTTGCCACTATATCAGGTTTAACCCCCAGAAAGTTCCAAGTTCCAAGTGTCCTTGGCTTTCCAAGTTCAGCTATTCTCCCGAAAATGATGTAGCTTCAAAGATTCTAGCTTTAGAGGAGTATGCCAAAAGATTCTGTCAAACAGTGTATTAATTGTCCTTGGATTAAAGGAAGGTCTCACTTTGATTATTGCCATGGGAATTAGATGCTCCATACATCTGTCCTTTTGGACCTTTACCCAAGGCTTCATAAAGTGATTGAATCCGCAGTTACTTCAAGTCTTAGATAATCTATGTAATTTCAGAGGCCCATCAGTCCAATATTTCTAGCCTATAAATTATAAAAGTTCCCCCCATAATTTATCCCAAGAGGTTTGGTTTATGTTAGAAATAAGGTTGAGCCAAAAGAGAGGGGAAACGAATGCATGGAAACTTCAGGCAGTTCAGAAAAATAGTCAGTCTTTTAATTATTACTCAACTGGTAGATCTTCCCATATCTTATTACTTCTAATCCTATTCTAATTATTCCAAGCCATATTTCAATTATTATACACTTAGGGTGGATTTCACGTTGTAAATATGAATTTTGTAGGTACTTTTAAGAACTATTAAATATTGTGCTTTAATTATATTATCTGTTCTCTAAGTCAGGGGTCCCCAACCCATGGTCCATGTACCAGTACCGGGCCGCAGCATGCCAGCAACCGGTCTGCACAAACAAGCAAAGCCCCATCTGTGGGATGCAGGCAGCACACAAAACCACGCACCCTCCGGTCCGCGGAAAAACCTCTCTCCACGGAACCGATCCCTGGTGCCCAAAAGGTTGGGGACCTCTGCCCTAAGCTGCTATGTGAATAAAGCAAGCAATGGTAATCCACCTTTGACAGAAATCTGAGGTGTCATTTATAAAATGTTGGCTATATAGACAACATACAGTATTTTGGCTAAAGTAAGGGATACGTTGAGAGCAGTGGATGAATTGCTGTTCTTTGTAAGACTGAATTAAGGAGATGATTAACAAACATTTACTACATATTAGCCAAGTATATTAGCAATACTCAGTCAATCATCTGTATCAACAACCTGTCTTCTTTTGCGATATTTCAATTAGTCCTAATAAAGGCATTAATTTTGTTCTCTCATGATAAGAACGGCTTCCCATTTGCTCTTTAGATGTCTTTCATAGATTTTATGTTAAGCAGAGTTTCTTTTCAGTTCTTCTGACTTTTCCCCCCAGTTCTGGCCTGGAGAAACTCATAAACCCATCTCCCCTGCCTCCCCCCCAACTTCCCCATCTTATGACCATGATTTTACTTTGAAGGTAATTGTCATTTTATTGGGGTTAGGAATATTTATTGATTCTAGTGTTTTATGCCATGAGCCGCCCAGAGGCCATTTCAATGGGTGGGTGGCCAATACATTTAATAGTAATAATTATATAATAATAATAACAACAACAATAATAACAACAATAATAATAATGAAATAAAATAATGTGAGAGTTGACTTGAGAGACAGACTTTTCCAGAGCAGAGATGCCAGTAATGTGAACAAATCAAACAGTCATCCAGTTCAAGGCCCAATAGTGTAAGATGACAGATGCCTACCAATTATTTTAGTGTTTCCATCATAATTTCTAATAAAGGGTTTTTGTTTTGTTTTTTTTTAAAAAAGACATTTTAAAGGAAAAAAATGACAAGAAAACAAAAAGAAAACTGAGATTAAAAAGAATAAAATACCAAATAAAGCAGAAATTTACAAATATCATAAAACTAAAAAAAAAAAAAATTCCTGCAAAGCTTTTGATAAGAATTTTCAATATGCTGTAGTTTGGTTTTGCATGCTATGTCATTTTAAAATTCCTTTTGCTTAAAATTTGCTTATAATTTTAAAATTTCAGGTCACGATTAAAATTAAATTAGTATACAAGAAACAACACAGTATAAAATGTGAAGCAAAATATAAAGTCACAATAATTTCTGCCTAGTCGAAAAAGTTTTGCGCTTACCACTGAAAACATTATGGTGGGTGTTTTTTTTTTTTAAAAAAAACCAACAACTTCAAATTTCAGATCTAGTAGAAATTCATGCATGGAAACATAATCCAAATATGGCTTCCACGTTGAATTAAATTTCTAGGTCAGTTCTTCTTTTCAAATACATAGTTATTTCACACGTCAAGACAGAGTTTTGCAATTTGATGTGCCATTCTTTGACAGCTCTAAAGAGTTGTCTTGTGCCATGCCTAAGGTCTGAGTCCTTAAATCTAGTCAAGCTTTGCCAAGTCAATTGTGAAGAATCCATTGCTGAGCTCCAGCCCGTAAGCTTGCCAATGAAGCAGGCAAAACAGAACTATTTATTAAGGCAACATTTGTAAACAATCTCTCCAGCCTATCAAATGGTTGCACTCCTTAATGGCCTTGCTCCATGTTCTGTCACTAATTCCCCAGTGTGACATAGCAAAGAGTGTGTGTCAGCCAGAAAAAGATGGATGTTTCATTCCTTGGCTATACAGAAAAGGGAGGAAGTATGTCTAAAGCCAGAGAGGGAATCATCTTCCATTATTTTCCACTGTAAGCAATATTTTTAGGACGCCCCCCCTCCTTTTTTGTTTGTGGTTTAGGCTGCTAGAACACACTAAAGAACCAACGAGTCACGTAGCATCACTGGGATTTGGCATGGAGGCAAGCAGATGAAAAAGGGCAACTATATCCTTGGGGACAGTGTTATCGCTGCTTTTCTCTAAGTTTTTGTGAATTGGAGACAGGAGAGGACAGATGCTAATGGGGTCTAGCCAGATGGTAGAAAGAAAAATAGCAGAGGTGTAAACACACATGGATGTCATTATCAGATTTACATCCTTCCTTTGATTCTAGAACTCAAGCAAGCATATGTATATTTCTTGTGCCTATTTTCCACCGCCCTGTGAGGCAGTTGGGTCAAGAGAGATTGTCTGGTGTAAAGTCACCCAATAGGCTGATGGATTAGAGGATCCTAGGTCATCACACTCCTTCCTTAAATCTGGATGCCTTAAGATTATCCTGTGAATAATGTGGGGTTTGCACAAGTGCATGCATGTGTCTGCAAGAATTTATTTGCATGCACATATCAGCCCATGAGTGGCCTTGAATTAACCCAGTGGTTCTCAACCTGTGGTCTTCGGACCTCTGGGGGGCCACGATGTGGTTATAGGGGGCCTGTGAAGGCTTGAAGAAATATTATGATTTAAATCATGAGTGAAGTCTTGGGAGTCCATGGCTATAATCCGTGGCCACAAAAAATATTTAAAGGGGGTCTGTGGTGAAGAAAATATTGAGAAGCACTGCGTTAGCCTATTACAGATAGTCCTCAGTTAAGGATGGCAAATCGGGGCAGGAAGTGCCATCACTAAGCAAATAGTCATAAAGTGTAATGTCACACAAAGGCTTTACTTAGTGATGGCAGTTGTGGCAATCTTGGTTTCCATTGTTAAGCAAGGGTCATACAGCCTGTTAAGTGAGGACCTCACATGACTTCCACCCAGCTTCCCTATTGGCTTTGCTTGTGAGAAACCAGAAGGGAATCTCAGAAATTGTGATCATGTGATTTGGTGATACTGTGATTAGAAGAACTCTAATCAGTGGTCATAAGTACCACTCATTCAGTGCCATCATAAGTTGGAATGGTCATTAAATGAGGATCACCCTAAAAGTCATTAGCTTTAGCTCCATCTCAGTTGACTATTGTCTCCTTGCTTCACAATAGGCACAGCCACCACTGAAATGTCCATTAAAGTGAATTAAGTAACTAACACTTACTACCTGAAAACATCTCAGATTAACAAAGTTTGGTCCAGTTGCCATGATTGAACCTTTAGACACTGATTAAAAGCCATGCATTCTAAATGAAGATGGGGTAGTAACAAGCAAACTCAATCCTAAAGTATTGTTATTTGCATCGAATTAACAATCTATGATATGTCTGGTTTTCATCATAATGGGGATGCAGAGCTGAAGACTAGACTGAGAAATCAAAACATTATCTCAAAAGCAATCCACTTCCATAATACTGTCAACAAAACTACATGCATGTTGTCACTAGAAATCAAGATCAGCTTGAGGGCTGCTCAGTCTGTCTGTCATTTACCTTGTCAGTCCAGACAATCTACCTGTAGTATCTAATAATATGGATTAGCAACAATATCAATCCTTCTGCTCCTTGCTCCCAGTCTTCTGGACCAGCTCTAGAGGGAGGAGGTTGCACCTTGCAATGCCCACCAAGAAAAGGGGTTCTCTTCCTCCCTTTCAGGGTGGTTTGCACTGGTATAGGTTGAGAGGGAGAGATTGCTTCCTAGGCCCCTCTTTTTTGGGGTGACAATTTTCTCCCCGGTGCCACCGGGTCGCGCCAGGGGGGAGATCCGCGGGAGGAAGCCAGCGTGGTTCGAGGGTCGCCAGGAGCACGCCACATTAGTTGGCACCACAGGGGGTGGTCCCACAGCAATGCCGACCGTCCGAGCCATGCGCCATCGGCATCTCCGGTCTCGAGCCTTGGGAAATATCCTGGCCCGAGTTATCTGCTGTAAGGATGCCCCACCCATGGCAACGCCGCCAAACCGCCTTCTATGCTGCTGGCGTCCCCGGGCTGGAGCAGTGAAAGCTGCTCCAGCTGGTCGTCGGGATGCGGAACCGGGCCGCAGACAGCAGGCCTTGCTCACCTGCAATGCTGGAACTTCCCACGCCGACCGGTAGGTCTTCCGTGCTGCTCTGCTCAGACCGCCGGCTTCTGGCTGTGGGGCTGCCTCCCTCTGGAGCTGTCTTTCCCCCCCTCCTGTCTATGTCGAGCCCACGGGGCTTGACAGGCGGACGGCATCCCTTGAACCAATCAATTCAAACTTCCTGAGTTTTTTTCATGAGAAGTTTGAATTGATTGGTTCAACTTTTTTAGTCCCACTTTTTTGGGGGGGGGCACTGCACATGACTGGGAGCCGCAGGAGACGGCTTAAAGAGCCGCATGTGGCTCCGGAACCGCGGGTTGCCGACCCGTGACCTACCCCAAACTGCTGTGATGGATCATTTATCAGTTTGAGCAGTGTATTATTTATACTGTATCTTTTGACTTCAGGCTGGTCAATTGAGATTGTCAAGGTTCTATCCCAATTCCTGGATGAAGAGCCATCTCCAACTCTATTCTACAACAGTCAGAATAGAACACAACTGGACTTCAGCAACCCAGGAATGACACATGGGCTGTATTCAACAATGAGCTTAGCATGGTTGTGCATTAACCTATTTTCTGCATCTGGATAATACATCAAACCATAAACTGCCCAAAACAGTAGCTTCACAGAAAGCAAGTCACAAAAAAGTAACAATGATTAATACATCCCAAACTTAGCAAGTTTTATGTGTGCAACTGGTAGATTTCTACCTGGCCCGGTTAAGTATATTATTAAACATTCTGGCAAACAGATGAATAACTAATCAAGTTCTCCTGCGTGTTCCATACCAACAAGTGATAACCTCTTTTTCTGCTGATCATTTTTATACAGCGTATATAATAAATGCAACATTTTAATCTGGATTTGCAATTAATGGGCAGCCGAGATAATGTTCAAGCATATTCTATGGAAAAAAGAGGTTAATGGCTTTTATTTAACAGGTTATTTCTCCATGGGGATATCCGTTTTTAGCTCAATTTTTGAGATGTAGGCTTTTGAGGATGTAGGCAAATTGAAGTCAAAATATGTTTTTCTTCACAAATTGGAATGTTCTTATTTCCTTTACATTCATATCTTCCCAGGGCCAAAACAAACATGAGGCAAATTAAAAAAAAATCACTCAATGATCCCATTAATTACCTACATCACTGTAGCTAGGCAAGAGCAAACAAGGGAAATACAGCTATTATAACATCAGCATCAACAAACAACAACAGGAAACTGAACCAAGTGACTACTACGTGCTTCAAGCTGTTACTTTGTATGAAGTTATTTGCAAAGCAGAACATTCATTTACCACATGGTGAGAAATAGATTTTGATTTAAGAGTGAGAGAGAGGAATATTTTATATATAGAGAGAGATATTGTATATATATATTATAGAGATATTGTAAAAAGAGTAAACTGCAGTATGGCAGTTGAAAAT
>NW_015386641.1:611774-620477 GCF_001527695.2 Protobothrops mucrosquamatus | reverse complement strand
AGGGAGGAGAGAGAGAGAGAGAGAGAGAGAGAGAGAGAGAGAATGAGAATATTCCTATAGTACTTTACATTTTTGCAGGATAGGGTTCAGGGATGATGTATAATCAAAGTTTATACAAAGCATAAGAACATTTAATAAATATACTCTTTTAAAATTGTGACTTATTAAAAATGCTTGCAGAAAGATGTGAATGTTTGTATGTCTGTCCATCTCTCTACCTTACATAGGATTGGTTATGAGCTTGTTAAATGTTTGACTGATACATAAATATGCTGGCTCTAAATTCCAGCTGTTGGAAATTCTTGTACCACAAGTCTTTCATCTTAACAAATTTGCGAAAGAGAACTCTGTGAATTTGTGTTTGGACTTACTAGCAGTGGAATTCCAGAAGTGGAAATAAGAATTCTTAGTTGGGCACAATGTCTTGAAGACATGCAGATTGTATCATAGCATCCTTCTGGGAGGCATGATGGTGGTTTCCCTCTTTCCTCTAGGATTAGTTTTGGTACTGATGGAGTCTAATCCTCAATCCTCACTACATTTACTGCCTCAGGCTTGATTCTAGGTGAGGATACTGACTAATATCCACCAGCACCAGGTTAGTTATTGTCAGTATATTGATTAAATACAGCTATATGTCTTAATCTTTGGTCTGCCAAGTAACGTCAATGAGATTCTCTTTCAGTGTCTTGAAGCTATGGGAGTGGTTTCAGAAGAGCAGCCTCGGACTCAACTCTGATAAGACTGAGCAGCTGTGTATTTTTGGGCCACCTGGATACAGAGAATTTTTGCCTATGGTTATGGATGGAATCGCCCTACAGAATTCCTTCTAGGTGGGACTCATGGTTCCTGGTCAAAGAGCAGGTGGCAGTTGCGACTTGGAGAACCCTGGCACAAATTTATCTTGGGTACCAGCACCATTTATTTTTCAATTAGGAGGCCATATGCCTACGCTGCTTTCATCTATCACTGCTTCTTAGCTTTTGTTACTATTCATTGTTTTCAATCATGCACATCACCTTACGCTAGTGTTGACTGGAAAACTCTATAACTCGATTGATTAAATAAATAAATGCCCTAATAAAGCATAATTTAAAATAAGTATCAAAAATGAATGTCAAATATGATAATAAAATCATGACAGAATTATGAATAAATATCCCTTGAAGTAGGCTAGATCAAGAGATAGACATGGCGGTCGACTTCCGGTGGGACGGCGCGCCGATGGCGGCTCTTTTCGGAGCCGTCCGCTTGGGAAGGCGTCAGAGCCAGCATGAACAGCGGTCAGCAGCTGTTCAGCGGCTTGGAACCTTGTGCCCCGGGAGAAGGGGTCGAGGTGAGTACTCCTGGATAGGAGTAGAGTCCCAAAAGCTCTCCCTTTATCTCGGGAGAGCGANAAAAAGAGTATTTCATGAAACTTGCTTTGCATGGGACTTGAGAACAATGATAAGCAATTGATTCCCTGGCAAACTGGGAGCCATTAAGCAACACAACTGCAGAAGAAGCAGCTTTATACAAGATCAGATGTTTTCCTCTATCTGGCCTAGACTTGAACTTACTTTGACTGACAGCTGCTCTCAAATCTCCCCCATCCTGTGCTATTTCTTCCTTTTAATTAGAGACTTCTAATGTAGTACAACTGCAGCACTGAACCAATCCTGGTTGATATTGAAAAGTTAAGCATACTCAGATATAGTTAGCGCTGGATGAGAGATTACCAGAAATCCCACAACCGGAGACTAAATTTGGACATCTGGAAAATAGCTTCCTAGAGAGGAACGTAATGGTAAACCAAGTTCATCTATTGCCAAGAAAATCTCACAGACATATTTGTGAAGTTACCAGAAGTGGAGCTTGACTTGCTTTAACTTCATTCCTACATAGTTCTTACTCTAATTCAGATCTTATTCAGATAATGACATAAGACCCTCATGCCTTGGCTACAACTTGTCTACTGTAACCTGCTCCACATGAAGCTATTTTTGGAGTTAACGTGGAAGTAGGATAGGGTTCAGGGATGATGTATAAACAAAGTTTATACAAAGCATAAGAACATTTAATAAATATACTCTTTTAAAATTGTGACTTATTAAAAATGCTTGCAGAAAGATGTGAATGTTTGTATGTCTGTCCATCTCTCTACCTTACATAGGATTGGTTATGAGCTTGTTAAATGTTTGACTGATACATAAATATGCTGCCTCTAAATTCCAGCTGTTGGAAATTCTTGTACCACAAGTCTTTCATCTTAACAAATTTGCGAAAGAGAACTCTGGGAATTTGTGTTTGGACTTACTAGCAGTGGAATTCCAGAAGTGGAAATAAAAATTCTTAGTTGGGCACAATGTCTTGAAGACATGCAGATTGTATCATAGCATCCTTCTGGGAGGCATGATGGTGGTTTCCCTCTTTCCTCTAGGATTAGTTTTGGTACTGATGGAGTCTAATCCTCAATCCTCACTAGATTTACTGCCTCAGGCTTGATTCTAGGTGAGGATACTGACTAATATCCACCAGCACCAGGTTAGTTATTGTCAGTATATTGATTAAATACAGCTATATGTCTTAATCTTTGGTCTGCCAAGTAACGTCAATGAGATTCTCTTTCAGTGTCTTGAAGCTATGGGACTGGTTTCAGAAGAGCAGCCTCGGACTCAACTCTGATAAGACTGAGCAGCTGTGTATTTTTGGGCCACCTGGATACAGAGACTTTTTGCCTATGGTTATGGATGGAATCACCCTACAGAATTCCTTCTAGGTGGGACTCATGGTTCCTGGTCAAAGAGCAGGTGGCAGTTGCGACTTGGAGAACCCTGGCACAGATTTATCTTGGGTACCAGCACCATTTATTTTTCAATTAGGAGGCCGTATGCCTACGCTGCTTTCATCTATCACTGCTTCTTAGCTTTTGTAACTATTCATTGTTTTCAATCATGCACATCACCTTACGCTAGTGTTGACTGGAAAACTCTATAACTCGATTGATTAAATAAATAAATGCCCTAATAAAGCATAATTTAAAATAAGTATCAAAAATGAATGTCAAATATGATAATAAAATCATGACAGAATTATGAATAAATATCCCTTGAAGTAGGCTAGATCAAGAGATAGACATGGCAAGGATTTTAGGAATGCACCTTATTGTAGTAAGGTAGGTTATCAGAATTTTGAAAGCCTAAGTTACTCCCTGTTCCACAGTATACCATTTTATTTTATAAAATAAAATGAAATAAAAATCAAGGTGAGATAAATTTGAATTTCTTTCTCATGCTTTCTCAGAATCTGTCCCGCAAGTCCCTCCTCAATGGCTCTCTCACTCCTTTTTTGTTCCCAAGGTCAGTTCTACATTCCTTCACAAGTTCAGCATCAGCAAAAGGACCATAACTATCTCATCCTGGAGCACTTAAAAGAAAATAAGCTGACAGGGCCTACCAGATGGAAATGGGAGAGTCTCTTTAAGATAGGCAGAACTCTGGATGTCTTCCCAGATTAACAAATACCTGGTCAGTTGCTGGAAACTAGCAACATTATTAAGAACATATTTCAGCTCCTTCTGATCTATATGTTTAAATGTATGGAAATCAATCACAGAATGTATTTGATTTTTCTACCAAGACAGAAAGGAAAAACAATCAATGAAATCCTTATCCATTTTTGCAATGGAAATGCATTAAGCTGAGGTGGAAAAAGCAGTTGATACTCAACCCAAGAGATGACATAATAAACATTTCATCTGACAGAGTAAAAAATAGGAACTGTCATAATAAAAGAAGCCAAAACAGAATTACTAGAAATGCCTGACTTATAAACCAGTGTCAAAATTATCTCCCTTATGGCCTGAAAAAAAATAAGGCAATGCACTATAATGTCACAGTGAGTAAGAATTCTTTCCCTACAGCTCATAGTAATTAAGTACCGGGCAAAGAGTTGCTGTTGGGAATAAAACCTATGCTGTTTTTTAGATTTAACTAGTCACTGTCCACATACACTCATATCATGCCTTTGAAGCCAGTCTTGAAAGCTTGACATTTGACTGTTTTTCTTTAAACGAAAGAGAGAAATTACAGAAATGCCATTACAGAATTGGTGGAGATTACACAATCCAGCCGTGCCACATTCTCCTGCTGAAGGAAACATACCTGTGATATATAACCTGGAGGCACATGTATGGGAGGAATAGATCCATTGGGGGACATCATAGGTACCTCTGCAGGTCCTGTGGAACAGGAAAAAAGAAAATTAATTAACTGAAACACAATTAATGTAGTGCACTCTGCTGAAAATTTCCAGGATAATTTGGTTTTGTTATAAAGCCCATATTTGGGGGGTTACATGGAAGAGAAAGTCACACTTTTATACTTATTTCCCCAGTTGAGAGAATCTATCTTGACTGGTTTTGTACGGATTGCATATTAGAGTCTTCTGGCTTTGGGGGTAGATTATCAATACTAACAAATGATAGATAGACAAACTTGGGCTGCAGCTATTCTTGTAATGGTATTGTTGATGTTGAAGCAACCACTGCTTCCAATGTGTTCTGGTTTCCTGCAAACCATACTTTCCTTCTCACACACCTACATGATAGTTATGAGAATGCACAACTGTTTCTAAAGTAACATGAAATAAACTAATACAAGGGCAGTAGCCACACATCTCTCCAGATACAAGAGTATTTTTGTTAAGAGTTTCTAAACACAGGTTTGCAGTAACCTTTCCAACACTCCTAGTTACAATCAAACACCTATGTCAACTTCGAGCAATTTGGTTTATCGTGCTTACACCCAGATCTGATTCACAAATCTTGAGTATCAAACATGGGTACATCCTGGTTTACATTTGGAGTAACAACATGAGGCTGAAATAATCATATTGACTTTCATGACTGATACATTTTCATCCAATAAGAATAGCTCTTGCTATATCTCAAAATCTAAACTGCACCAGAAATTGTTGATTGATGCTTTACAATGGTAATAAAAACTTAGGTGTTACTACATACTACAAAATAATTTTGGATAATTACATTCACAGGGAGCTACTCAGATGTAGCGAAGACATTTAAGGAAGCAACTATATAACAACTTAAAAAATCTGAATGGTTCAATAAATCAGAATTATGATCCTTCAAAGATACGCTCAGATATGCTAAAGATACCTGTTTGATAATAGCTAGAGAAGAAGACTTAAGGGGACTCTTGCTGATGGTCAAAAACCAGATAATGTCAACAGGCAATGACAACCCAGTGGGAAGTTAAACAACAGGAAGCTGACAGTATCAAACTTAATTTTTCATAATCACAAAAAGTCACAAGAATGATATTCGTAGCCATGCAATAAAGGGATGTCTACTATTTGAGAGAACTATGGTAGATCTAGACCAGAGGTCTACAAACTTAAGACTTGTGGACTTCAACTCCCAGAATTCCCTAGCCAGCATGGCTGGCTGAGGAATTCTGGGAGCTGAATTTCACAAGTCTTAAAGTTGCCAAGTTTGGAGAAATATTAAACTGCAGAGATAGAATACTGACAACTTAAGAAGATGTTGTCAAGGCAATATTTATTCCAATTATAATATCTCTTTGGATAATCATCAAAACTGAACAATGAAAAGTTGATTCCTCTGAACTGTGGTACAATACTAGGGAAATTGTTGAGGAACCTTGGAATGCAAGAACAAACTTCCCTACACTGCTTACAATCATCTTGGGTGGCCATATAAATGGTCTAAATAAATAAACCTGTCCTAAATGAAATAAAAGCAGATCACTCACTGGAAACATCATTATGAAATTAAAGCTTTGATATTTTACACACATAATGGAAAAACATTGGAGAAGACCTTGAAGATTGGAACAGGGAAGGCAATTGAGAGAGACTGACATAAAACAAGATAGAATACAGCTGGAAGGGACCTTGGAGGTCTTCTAGTCCAGTCCACTGTTCAAGCAGGAGAACCTATACCATTTCAGACAAGTGACTGTCCAGTCTTTTTTTAAAAGCTTCCAGTGATGGAGCACCCACAACTTCTGAAGGCAAGCTGTTCCACTGGTTAATTGTTCTCACGATTAGGAAGTTTCTCCGTAATTCCAGGATATTTCTCTCTTTGATCGGTTTCCAACCATTGTTTCTTGTCCTGCCCTCTAGTGCTTTGGAGAATAATTTGACCCCCTGTTTTTTGTGGCAGCCCCTCAAATACTGGAAAACTGCTATCATGTCACCCCTATTTCTTCTTTTATTTAGACTGGCCAACCCAAGTCCTGCAGCCGTTCTTCATATGTTTTAGTCTCCAGGCCTTTGATCATCGTAGTTGCTCTTCTCTGAACTTTTTCCAAAGTCTGAACATCTTTTTTGTTGTATGGTGTAAGGTGGCTAGTGACTGTCACTGATGACATAAGTGTACATTTACAAGAACTCAAGGGAACTATTACTGATGCAGAAAAGTGATGTTTATTGGGTTATAAAGAGTCAGAAGCAACTGAAAGATAGAACAACAATTGATACAGAAAAACTCAGTCAATTCACAGGGTACAAGATACAAGCTAGAGATGTCAAATTCAAAACTTGGTCTTGTTGCTATTTATGGCACACTAACTCTTGATCCTACCTAGAGATCCAGCTATGTGCAGAAACATTCACAAAGATCTGCAAGCAACGTTTAGGTTGTATAAAGAACGTAGTAAACCACATAATGTGAATACTGTCCTCGCGTAAAAGAAACAGTTGCAGCTTAGTTTTAAAATGTTTGAAACTACTTTGTGAAAAAATGCACAATGTGAGAATTAAATACAGACCAAATTGCTACTCACATGGATGAAGTTTTTGACATCTGCATCTAGATATATATATATATATTTAATCACAGTCGCATTCAGTTTTACATATGTGAAGAACTATCTCAGGAACATATGAAAATCACAAAACTCATCACCTCAGTATTCCAGTATTGTAACCAAAGTATGTGGTTATATAAGCAAGAGACTTAAAAGTTTCCACTCAAAGCTCCAGCCTTGGATGTGAAAAAATTCCTTTCTGGAGGATCAAATGTAAATATAGTGTAACTTAAGGATTAGAATCCTGAACTAAAAGTTACATAAATCTAGGTAAAATGGAAAATAAAAACCACAGACATAATAGCTTAAAAGTAAACTTCCTCAAACTGTTAACCTCCAGCGATCTTGGGATCCTAATTCCTAGAGTTCTTTTCTGGGAATTGTACTCCCAAAACATCTAGAGGAAAATCTATGGGGCAGAGACTTTGTTTAGAAGAGAACAGGCCAATTAATTTCACTAACATCATAAATCATCCAAAGTTACAAGGCTAGAATTCTGCCCAAATTTCCACTGTATGTAAAAATGGTGGGAATGGGAGCAATTTACGGGAGCAATTTATGACCTTACCCACTGGCTTTATCAATGACTTTCCTAGTGGGAAGCTGGTAGGGAAAATCACAAATGGCAATCACATAATCAAGGGACTCTGCAACCCTTTGTAAGTAAAAGTCTGTTGTCAAGGTGCCAAATTGCAATTATGGGACCGTGGGGATGCTGTGATGATTGCAACTTTGTTGACTGGTTGTAAATTCCCCATGTTCTCTACTGTTATAACTTGGAAGAGTTTCTGAATTAAAACGGTCATAACTTGAGGGCAACCTATATACACATCTTCGTTAAACAACAGCTTATGAGGTTCTATCAAATTAAAATGAATCATGACTCTGTTGCACAGTTTAAAGGCCATATTTATACATAAGTATGGTTGGCTACTGTGAGCCAAAACCATAGCCAGAAAAGAGGACTTAAACCAATATTCAGCTTCATTTAACAATCATATTTTAATGCAAATTAGTCAAATGCTCACCAACTAAACAGGAATTAGATTATAAAGAAGTAGCAATTATCTGAAGTTATGATTCTTGGTTTATATATATAAGAAATGAGCTGGAAAGAAAAAAAACTCAGAATAAATCCCCATTAAATTTTCCTCACAGGAAGAAAAGAAGCATGAAAATCCATCACTTAGCTGAGATTCATTTACACAGGGCTACATCTTGGTTAGATTATTATATGCAAGGCAACCTGAAATGAGTCTTGCCTAAGCAAATGTCTATGGAGATTCTCAGTCATCCAGATCATAGTTGTCTCAAATGTGCTTTTTTCTTCAAAAGGCTTCCCTGAGAGAACAGAAAATGACATTTCGCTTCTCATCCAAGAAGCTTCATCAGTTCTGATGGGGGGGGGGATAGAAGGATAAGTACTGATAGTTGAGAATAGGATGGAGGGGGAAATGGAAGGATTGTATTTCTTTGCAGTCATCTGGTCATTAGTACTCTCTGAGAGTGCGGACAGCTCTATTACGGCAACTTGGGGGTTCATTCGTGCTGCTTTTGAATTTGGCAGAACTCGAATTTGGAATTATTTTAGTTGGACAGCCAGCTAATCAGGGCTAAATAAATATAAAACAATAAACAGATTTAATTCAGATCCCGAGGATCTGCTGCTTGAGGCAGGTGCTGTGTGGGTCAGTGTTTCCCAAAATTAACATACTATTTTCCACTTTTAGTTCAAAGCAGGTGTTACACGCTTTTATATTCAAATTCCCTTTGCAAAAGAGTTATTCTAGTCTCCCTCTCTCTCTCAGAGTTATTCTAATCTCTCTCTCTCTCTCTCTCTCTCTCTCTCTCTCTCTCTCTCTCTCTCTCT